>NC_064814.1:45901391-46189026 GCF_023721935.1 Panthera uncia
TGATCCGGGGCCAGGGGAGAGGATGGGGATCCCAAAGTAGCTGGTGAAGAGGAAGCCAGTGGGCCTGGAGGACAGGCAGCAGGGCAGAACCAGATGGCTATTGTCCTTGAACATCAAGGAACAGGATTTGGACTTTATTGTGTGGATGGTAGGAAGCCATGAGAAGCTTCAGAAGCATAAACACCAACACTCATCTGCGCTTTCGGAAGAGAACATCTTATTATGTCCATACTATGTGGAGCCTGCTACCATTAAAAGGCACAGGAGGCTAGTAAGAACGAAAGTAACTAACGTGCTTAAGCACGTACTGTGCGAGGGTGGGTACCATTCTAACACTTCACATGTGCTCACTTCATTCTCACATCTCCAAGAGGTAAATATTTGACAGATGAGGAAACTCAGGCACAGTGGTTGCTGGAGGCCATAGTTAGGATGAGGTGGAACCTGGATTTGATACCTGGAAGCCTGACTGCAGAGTATCTCTAGCACTCCACCACAGGGGTCTTCTCAGCCATTAAACTCAGCCCCGGACTTCACACCAGGGTGAGGAACTGATCAGCCCAAAGTCCCCTAGCCCTGGGGCCAGGCAGGCAGGGACAACCCCCTTCTGCTCAGAAGCCCCAACCTGTAGCACCTTCCTGCTCAAACAAGCATCCCAGGAAGCTCAAAGGCCAAAATGAAGTACAAGTAGGAACCAGGCCATCTGCCAGGGCCTGACTCTCGCAGGGCATCTCCCCTTGGTAGGACTGGCCACAAAACCAAGAATAAACCTGATGCCTGACTCACAGTTCTTAATATCCCAACCAGAGCACCCATTAGCAGGGGCCCCCACAAATCATTCCACAGTGTCACCTTTTGCCTCTCCCTCTGACTGGTCCAAATCTAACCAAACCCAATAAACATGAAGCAGCCCACACAGTACCATCATTCGGTCAGTCAACAAACCCCAAATCTGCACTGCATGCCTCACACTTGATTCCCTACTGGAAACTAAGCTTCTTCCAGAGCAGAGGGCAGGACAGGGACTGAGAGGCCATTTGCTCTGGGCTGCAGGGTGGACAGGGACAAGATAGTCTGCCACTGCCAGGCCCGGGTGTGTCTAGCACATGAGCCCCGTGGCAAGGTACCTATCACAGTTGAATGTCCTACGATGATGGGGGAAATTTCCAGCTATGACTTGGGGTGTCTGATGGAGATGGCGGTTCTGGTTTAGGCAAGATTCACAAACCCACCAATGGAGACTAAAGGACTGTCCTGAAAAAAATGACCCTGCTCAGCAAAACTTGGTTTGGCCTCTGGATCTTTCTCAACTCCAGAGCCAGGAAGGAAACTTCCCACCACCTGGGCGAAGCCCCCTTTTTCTCCCTAATGCGGGATGTGACACATCCTGGGGCGCAGCTCTCCTGCTCCCTCTCTGCTCAAAGCATCTGTCTGCCTCCAGCTTCCCTACAGGCTCTTGGGAACTGGTCCAGGATCCACCCCTGATCATTCCTAAAGAGAAATTCCTACCTGAGCATTTCCTAAAGAGGGACGGAGATCCGGGGGCTACCCAGCCTATGGATGAAGAGCCACAGGAACCCTATCTAAAACAGAGAGCGAGTGGAGCCTGGGTGAGAACCCAGGACTCCTGCCACCCCACCCAGCACCCCTTCAGCCTGGAAGGAGCTATGTGGCGAAACCTCCAGCCACAAACCACTGGCCTCTTTGCTCCAGGAGGAGGGTCCAGGATGACCCTGATGCAACTCATACACAATGACAATAGCAACCTCCACAGTCACTTGCCAAGTGTTTACGATTAACTAGGCTAAGTGCACCACCGCTATAGTTTCACTTCAGCGTCACCATGACCTTTGAGGCAGCCACTGTTATTATCCCCAGTTTTCAGATGGGGTAACTAAGGTGCTGAGAGGCTAGTTGAACTGCTCATAGTCACGCAAGCGGACAGAGGCAGGGCTCAGTTTTTGACAGCTCCCTGTGCTAGCATCGGCACCGGCCAGCAAACAACAGAAAGGACTCACCAGTTAGGTGCAGCACACCCCGGACACAGCAGGTGCCGGCGAGCTCCAAGGCTTTGTTACTTGAAGGGAGAGCTGGACTGGTGTGGGGAGAAGAGTTGCCTCTGTGAGGGTCCGTGGCCCCTCCCTGGGCCGCGGTCACTCAGCACTGGCAGGGATGGGCTGTGGGTACACTCTGGCACTCAAGGAAAATGTTTCCAGCAATGGCAGCAGCTGCTGTTGCCGTGGTTCTGATTCCCAGAGGATCCCAGAGCTTTTCCCATCATTTTTTCCCTTTTTCAGAAACCACTTAGCTGCTGCCCCTCCTCCCACCATGCCAGGGCTACAGTGCACTTAGCCACACACAGCCCAGAGCCAGCCAGAGCTGTGACCTCAGCTCTCAAGAAAAAGGAGGCCACTGCTCAGGCCTCTCAAACCCACCACTCTTACAGATAGGGTGGTCTGGGGAAAAAAACTCAACAACCAGAGAAGTAAAACCCAGCATCATGAAACTGCTCCAGTTTGAAAATGTGGAAGGAATGTAAAGGGTCACATCACCCATCACACAGTCCTGGCCTGACATTCAGGGACCTGGTTTTGAATGACAGCTTTGCCAACTCTGTGCAACCTTGGACGAATGCCTGCCTCTCTTGGGCCTCTCATTCTCTGTGGAGCCTCATGTAGGATTGAGGTGGAGGCTTCTGGGTCTGCCAGGGCCCAGCCTTACTCAACTGGGATTCCTCATGGAACCACAAAACACAGAAAATTATTTCCGTGTCTATTTTCTTATTTCTCCTAGTATGATTGTAAAAGCATAGGAGGAAAGTCAATACTGTAAGGCATAATTCCCTCCTGGAACATGGCTGAGAAAGGCTGCAAAGTCCTTCTGAGTGTGTATACAGTCTGCAACCTGAAATGCCCTGCAGAACCCATCCTGGCAGCAGCTGCCCGTAGGAACCCTACAGGACTCCAAAAAGCCGGGGGCCCTACATGGCCTGAAATGAGCAGCTATGTGCCAGAAAAGTCCCATCGTAGCCCTCCTTGGAGTAGCTCACAAGGTTGACCCCTGAGTCAAGACACTGAAGTGCAGACACTTCGTGGACTCTGCACGACATTTTACAGTTTACAGAGAAGCTGCACAAACCCACTCTCCCATGCCACACAACAACCCTGGGCATACTCATTTTACATATGAGAAATCTGTGCTGGGTGCCTGGGTGGCTCAGTTGGCTAAATGTCTGACTTTGGCTCAGGTCATGATCTCACAGTTCGTGGGTTCGAGCCCCACGTTGGACTCTGTGCTGACAGCTCAGAGCCCGGAGCCTGCTTCGGATTGTGTCTTCCTCTCTCTCTCTGCCCCTCTCCCATTCGCACTCTGTCTCTTTCTCTCAAAAAGAAACATTTTTTATTTTTCTTTAAAAAAAATTTTTTTAATGTTTATTCATATTTGAGAGACAGAGAGAGACAGAGCACAAGCTGGGGGTGGGGGCAGAGAGAGAAGGAGACACAGAACCTGAAGCAGGCTCCGAGCTGTCAGCACGGGGCCCGATGCAGGACTCGAACCCATGAACCACGAGATCGTGACCTGAGCTGAAGTCAGATGTTTAACCGACTGAGCCACCCAGGCGCCCCCAAAATAAATAAACATGAAAGAAAGAAAGAAAGAAAGAAAGAAAGAAAGAAAGAAAGAAAGAAAGAAAAGAAAGAAAGGAAAGAAAGAAAGAAAGAAAGAAAGAAAGAAAGAAAGAAAGAAAGGAAAAGAAATCTGTGCAATTAGATGACTGCCCAGGTGAAGCTTCTGGCCTGGGCACAGGAGCCACCATTTCAGCATGCCATACCATGTCCCTTGCTTGGACACCTTTTTATATGTGTGCCATTTTAGCTTCAATTAAAATGAACCTTGGGGGGCGCCTGGGTGGCTCAGTCGGTTAAGCGGCCGACTTTGGCTCAGGTCATGATCTCACGGTCCATGAGTTCGAGCCCTGCATCGGGCTCTGTGCTGACAGCTCAGAGCCTGGAGCCTGCTTCAGATTCTGTGTCTCCCTCTCTCTCTGACCTTCCCCCGTTCATGCTCTGTCTCTGTCTCAAAAATAAAAATAAATGTCAAAAAAAAAATTTTAAATGAACCTTGGAATTCATCCTTTTTTGAGAAATTTTGGTAAAATACCTATAACATGAAAAAATACCATTTCAACCACTTTTCAGTGTACAATTCAGGAGCATTAAGTACATTTATAATGTCACCACCATCCATCTCCGGAACTGTTTTCATCTTGTGAAACTGAAACCCTATACCTATTAAACACTAATTCCCCATTCTTCCCTTCCCCCAGCCTCTGGCAACCAGTCTACATTCTGTCTCTATGAATTTGATTATTCTAAGACCATCATGGAAGTGAATTTGTGCAGTATTTATCTTTTTGTGACTGGCTTGTTTCACTTAGCATAATGTCCTCAAGATTCATCCATCTTGTAGCATACTACAGGATTTCCTCCCTTTATAAGGTTGTACGATATTCCATTGTATGTGTAGACCATGTTTTGTTTAGCCCTTCATCGGTCAATGGACACTTGGGTTGCTTCCAACTTTTGCCTGTAGAATATCGCTCTGAACATGGGTGTACAAATATCTCTTTGAGTCACAGCTTTCGATTCTTTTGGGCATATACCCAGAAGTGGGATTGCTGGACCATGGAATTCATTCTTAATCATGCATAACCATCTGTTACACATATTTTAAAAACTCACCAGCAGTGACCCTTCAACCTACAAGTTCTCTAGGGTCACTGTTCCTTCTAACCATGTGTGTGGGCCAGAGGTGCTGCAGAGAACACCTCTGTGTGGAGACCAACATGCTGATGCTGTGTTAGGGACAGCCTCTGGCTCACACACTGGCTGGGCCTGGTCCGGATCTCAGCCACAGCAGCCCTGGGGCATGGGTGGGAGACATCTGAGAAAGGCACTGAGAGAACTGGCCAGCCCAGGGCAACGTCCAAGAAAGGGGAGGGTTATACTTCTCTACCAGAGGTGTCCCCTTAGCTTCCAAGGTGATTTCTGCCTCCAGTGAGGACAACACATGTCACTAAATGTGTCCCCTTTGTAACATAGCCATTGGGCACTGACAACATCTCCCAGAGTCTACGTGGCACCATGCACGCTGCGAGGACTACAGGGAAATCCTGGCCCTTCTCCTCCTTCCCTGACAACTTTTCCTCAATACAGGAAAAGGACCCTTATCTCCTCCTACCCCTTTCTGAGACCCCCCACTCCTCCAAGGACCCATCTGACATGCCCAAGCCAGGGACTCCCTCATCCAGGGATCCAGCCCCATCCTTTCCCCTGAGCTCTCCTGGAAACTCCAGGTAAAGACCACAAACCCCTTCCCATCAGCATGTCCCAAGATGAACCCCTCTGCCCTCCACACTCCCTCCCCTCAACATTACTGCCTATCAGACAGCAACATTTTAAAAAATTTGTTTTACATTTATTTATTTTTGATAGAGAGAGACAGCATACAAGTGGGGGAGGGGAAGAGAGAGAAGGAAACACAGAATCCGAAGCAGGCTCCAGGCTCCGAGCTGTCAGCACAGAGCCCGTCGTGGGGCTTGTACTCACAAACCGCGAGATCATGACCTGAGCTGAAGTTGGACGCTTAACCGACTGAGCCACCCAGGCGCCCCTAAGGCACCAACTTTCTTATGTCAAAGTCTGACATACTTTGTCATCTCCAGCCTCTCCTTCTCTGTTCTGTCCAGGCTACGTTTCTGTGGCTCATATGGATCCTCTGCGGCTGGCAGCTACTTCCTCTCACCTGAGGCACCAGAAGTGCCCAGCACCCTGACTCATGACCTCCCAATCCCCAGACCTAGAATATCCTCCTGACTGCGCCCCCTTACAGAATAAGGCCCTACCCCTTGGCTTGGTACCCTGAGCCGACAACCCCAGTCTCCACTCCCACTGTGGCCCAGCCCCTCCTGTTACCTGGATACATCTCCTCCCAAGCCATACTAACTGTGCTTGCCTCCACCCCCTTCCCCTGTCCTCTTTCTGCCCAACGTGTTTGCACTATGCATCCATTTAACCTGTCTTTTAAGGACCAGGTGGCAGGTGGGACCTTTGGATGCTTAGGCTCTATCATTCAACTCCCACCTCTTCCAAAAAGCCTCTCCACCAAGGCCCCAGCCAAAGTGCTCACCTCTAAACCCTACAGAAATCTAGACCCGCACCTTCCTGCAGCAACCAGTGTGTGTGATCACAAAGACAACGATAATAGCAGTGGATGCTTATTAAGACCATGCAGTGTGCCAGGTTCTGGGATAAGCACTTTATGCATTAGCTCATCAGGCTCTCACAAAGTTTCATGAGGAGAGTCTGATTTTGTCCCCCATTTTATGGATGAGGAAATGAAGTATAGACAGGTTATGTTACCTGCCCAAGGACAGTGACAACCATACTAGTCTTGTCTGAAGCTTCCTAAAGCTTGTATTGAGCTTTAACTTCTCTGAGGTTTGTGTCTTATTTGGCAGATTTTCATGGCTCCAGAGTGACAGGGCTCTTGCACCCTCAATTCTCCTTCTCTAAGCCTACCTAGCTCCACAACTTGCCCAAAGGAGCACAACATATACATTTATTGGCATGGTTTTATCTGAGCCAAACCTGCGCTGAGTGGTTCTACTAAGACTCAAGAAATGGAAGCAGACACAAGACCTTAGGGTTGAGCACTGCTGCCATCAGCCTGGTTTTCTGGGTGGTATTTTGCCAACAAGGTGTTCTTGAATCTATGTAATGATGTATCCATTAAAACTCTTTGTAAGTAGATCACGTTTCAGTGATGAATTCTGGGAGGGGGCACGTACCCCAAGCTCAGGTCTGATGGGAACAAGAGGCAGTGCAGCAAAGTGCTAGGGGCCACACCAGCACGTGGGTGGGCCAAGTGGGCTGGGCCCCAGGTCATCAATGGCTGCAGTTCTTTAGCGTCACCACCAGGGGGGCACATTGACTTAAACTCAGCCCTTGACCCTGGCAATGGGATCCTCATTTATTTTCTTCATCCATCTGGGTCCCTCATGGATTTGAAGCCAAACTTTCTGGTACAGCTAGAAACCAGCAAACTGTCGTGTGCTAATAAAAGCCTGATTACCCAAATCAGGAACCGTCAGCCCCTCATTTCTGGGAGGACCCAAGTAGGAATAAGCAGAGCTAGTTCCGGCCCCAGAGAAGGTGGTTAAAGCACCATCGCGAGTACCTGTAACCCACCCAAGGACAGTGCCAACTCTACCGGTCTTATCTTGGGATTGCTAAATCTTGTGTGGATTTTTAACTTCCTGACTTTTGTGTCTTGCTTCCCAGATTTTAAACAGCTTCAGGGATCCGGATACAAATGGCAAACAGCAGACTTAGAAGAAAACTACTTTCCTTTCTGCATTTGGTCTGTGCATTAGTGTCACCAGGTACCCACCTGAGTCAGTTCCCATGGAGGGCAGGGCTCTGTGAGAGGGGACAGCGCACTCCAGAAGTGGATGGAGCTGGCCATCTAAGCTGGGGAGGGATGGGGCATCCACTCAGCACCCGACAGCTGAGCCCCGCTCTGCAGAGCTGGGACCCAGGGCGGGTACTGGCAACAAGACAGAGAAGAGATTGGAGGGTCAGGAGCATGGGCAGAGAATAGAGGCAGGAGAGGAGACCCAGACACGCCCAGCAGACACCCCGCTCCATAAATTTGGGCTGATAGCTGAAGCTCTGGGTCCTTATCCCCAAAATGGGTGAAAGCACCTGCCCTGCCTGCTTTATGAGGCTTTTCTGGGGATTAATAAGAATACTGGATGTGAATGAATGGTCTCTGTGAGCTGGTAAAGCTCTAGGCAAGCATGAGGGGTTACTGTGCTCATCATTTCAGAAGAGAACCGCATCTGCTGATTGTTGAGCTATCTCCGGCCATTAGCTCGAGGTTGTGACTAATTGTTTTTTAATGAAAAAAAAACAAGATTTGCTTAATGTTTCATGAGTCACACAGTGAACATCTCTAAACCCAGAATCTCTCAATTTCAAAGATGGGCTATCTGTCCATCTAATCGTGGCTGAGAGGTCAGGTGCAAACCACCCTCTTCCTTGAAGCCCCACCAAGCACTAGCAAACCACAGCAAGTGAGTAGGATGAATAAGATGGGTCTCTGACCTCGAGAAGGCCAGGACACATGAGGAAAAACTGCTAGGCTCTCTCTGACGCTTTACTGGGTGGGGCATGCTGTAACAGGCACAAGCCAGGAGCCAACAGGCCATGCCAACAGCAAACACTGAGTTGGGTCCCAGATGCCAGCTGCAATTATAATCCAGTCACAGATATGCTTCCAGGGAGACTGTGCAGCAGGAAGATAGCATCTGAGCTGGGCCTTGGACAAGGTATTGTGTTCTTCCCTGGGAGAAGGACATTCAAACATGGGCATCAGCCCAAGATTAAGGAGAAGGGCAGGGCAGAGAACACCTAAGAGGAAGCCTACCCTCAAGCAGCTTTCAGTCAGTTGAGAAGAATAAAGAACATGAAAGCCACATAAACATTATATGCATCTAGTCATAGTCAAGGGCCAAAAGAAGGGTATGTGTGGCAGGCTCTGCCCCCACATTGGTTCAGGCCTACTGTCTCTCACAAGCTGTTTTCTAGGCCCCTCCAATTGGGCCCCCACCTCCTGTAACACCCATTCTCCACTCTAAAGTCCCCATGGCTGACAGTTACACTCCTAAAGCTCATGAAGTCTGTCCTCCACTCTGCTGCCCACAGGAGAAAGTCTAAACCCCTCAGTCTGGCATCTAGGACCCTTCACAGTTTGGCCAACACGTCCAGCCACAAGTTCTATCACACCCTTTCATAAGCCCTGTGACCAAGTTACACCAGACAGTTCATCACACCCTGCTCATGCCGGTCACTTTCATGTGAATACACCTGCTCTCTCAGCCTACAATGCTAAAGAAAATGGGCTCTGGGGTTGAATCTTAGAGTTGTGATCTTAGGTAGGTTACTTAACTTGTGTCTCGGTTTCTTCATCTGAGAAATGAAGATAATAGTACCCACCTTCTAGGGTTACCATATAGATCAAATAGGTCCAAACAAGTATAGATTAGCTCTTACTACATAGCTCAAAAAATGTTAACTGCTGTTGGTATTGATGGACTGAAACTCTCCAAGGTTTAGCTTAATGTCACTTACATAAAGAATGAATTGTTCCTTCTTCTGCACACATGTGTTAATCTGTCCTAGTGTTGGCAATTTAGCCCTGTCCTGACAGAACACCCAGCTCCTAGTGGGTGTTCAATAAATGTCTGGGTCTGTGCTGGGTGCAGCTGAGACTTCTTAGACACAGTCTCTACTGTGGTTGTAGTGGTCAGGATAAACTAAGTTATGCTGTGGCAACAACCCCAAATCTCAGTGGCTTCAAACATCAAAGGTTTATTTCTCAGTCACATTTCATGTTGCACATTTGTTGGTGAGGGTTCTACACCATAGTGCCCTAACATGGAACACAGGCTGACAGAGCCTCCGTTCTCCGGGACACCACCAGTCACTCCTGGCAAAGGGAACGGAGTGTGGAAAATCACACACTGGCTCCTAAGGGCCTCTGCTTAGAAGTAGAACACTTCTGGTCACATTTTGCTGGCCGAAGCAAATCTGGGGAGAAAGTGCAAGTCTACCACCTGCTCGTAAGATCAGGATATGGGCAAACAGTCCTAAAGGCCAGTTCCTCATCTGAGGATCACACTGGTATCAAACACTTACTGGTACCTCCAGGGAATGACGGCAAAAGCAGTGAGTGGTTTATGATTTCAGGCTGAAGAAATGAGGCCCTGGAAGCTGTGCTCAACCCCACTGCAGAGGCTCCAGGCCTGTGCAATAAAAACAGTAACAGAGCTTTTAGCTGGCAAGCTTGGACTGCGCAAGGCTCGGCCCTCAGAGATAGAGTGGACATGTGGAAAGGGAACAGAGAGTTCCAGCACCGCACTGGGCACTGGTATGGGCTACCTGGCCTTCCATCCAGTTCCTAATCTTACATTTACAGGCTCCATCCATAGCACCCTGAGAATACAAGACAGGCTGCCTCCCAGGAGTCAGAGGGCCAACTCCTCCTGATGGACAGGCTATCTGTTATCCTTTGGCCTATCCCAAGGTGACCTCTCTCACAGGCCTTCCATAGGGGCTCCAGAATAATGGTGTCAACTCATCTTGGCTGAGAGAAAACTCACATGACTTTCCCGAGTGATCTTCAGCTACTTGTCCTGGTACAATCATGGAGCAGGTGGGGTTTTCTGCAGAACAACCTACAAATGATCCTTATGTCCAACCTGCCAAACCAAGCCCTACAGCTATGCCATAATTTACAGTGTTCCCAAAGCAGACAGGGGTGTCTTATTAAAGGGACAAAGCTCTGAAAGAATGAGCTTTAGTATCTGAAATCCAATCAGCATGGCAAGGCAGATTAATCTAAGAGCTCAGACAACCACATAATTCATAAAGTGACCTTTACAAAGAAACAGCATGGCCACTTCCCAAACTCATAGTTGCCTAGGAGTCTCAGAGTCAGGCCTGCCTGAGCCTTGGGATCACTCTTAGGAGTCTGGAACTAGATGCAGGAATGACAGCCTTTTCCTGGAGCCATTCCATGGTCATCCCTACCAACTACAGAAAGGTTTAAGATGCTCTGGGAGCCTCACATGGATGCTGACTCTAGTGGGATGTTTCTGCAGGCCAGAAACACATGGTAGGCCAGCAAGGCCGACACCAAGAGAAAGAAAATCTAGGGCCTGCAGGATAAGGAGTTCTCTCTGATTAAACTGACCATCCTCTCTGACAGGAGCATGCCCAGCTGCATCCCTTCCCGTGGAAGGCCTCCCAAGAATGTGCAGGAGAAAAATACACTGCTGCCCAGACACACCTCCGAAAAAGGGTCCTGCCTGGTCAGACTATTGGGAACAATGTGCTTGAATGGTGGGGCCACATAGCATCCGTCCCCCTTGCTGGTCATGCCACCCACCTTTCCTTCCCTGTTCTGTGCCTTCGAGCCAGTTGTGTTAAGGATCTGGAGCAGCTCCAGTGCAGCAGGCTGTCCTTGGAGGGGAAGTGCATGGTGAGAAGGCAGCATGGATCCCTGCATCTTCATCTCAGCCAGTCTGCTTTACTGCCCTGGGCGACCCCCTGCCTCAGCTATAACCAGCTGTGGCCAAGGGAGAACAAGAGTGAGAAAGGGACCTCAGGGTCACATGGGACAATCCAGTAGGGAAGGACTTTTCCAACAGTGCATGTGACCCAAGCCTGCGTTTCATGTCCTTTTAAAAACAATCCAAAAAGCTGGATTGGTGGGGGGGGGGGGGGGTCTTCTTTTCTTACTTTGAGCGCACAGTCACCAGACTTTTTGGTGCCTAAAGTCCATATTTATTTTCTGTTTGTCTACAGGTGAGTCATAGATGAGCCTGCTGACCGGGATGCTGGGGTACTGTTCCTTTTCTTTCTCTCTCTCTTCTCTTCACCATATTTATATTTGGGACCAGTTCCCAGGTGAGTCTCTTTTGGAAAGTACTGATTTGGGATCCAGTTGATGAGTCCTGGCTGCATTATTAGAGTATGCCCTGAAGGTAGGTTCTTGGTCAAGATGGTGCCCTGAGAACAAGCTTTGCTTAAAAGCTGCCCACAGGGGCACCTGGGTGGCTCAGTCAGTTAAGCAGCCGACTTCAGCTCGGGTCATGATCTCGCGGTCCGTGAGTTCAAGCCCCGCGTCGGGCTCTGTGCTGACAGCTCAGAGCCTGGAGCCTGTTTCGGATTCTGTCTCCCTCTCTCTGACCCTCCCCCATTCATGCTCTGTCTCGCTCTGTCTCAAAAATAAATAAACGTTAAAAAAAAAAAAAGCTGCCCACAAACGTGTCCAGGAAAAGGATGACCCCAAGGTCATGTGAGAATCGCTAATTAGATAAAATTTGCAAGTCCTTTGGCCAAAGAATGTATTAAGACTCCTTCTGGTTAAGGTTCCTCCGGAGCATGACCAGAGCTGCCCCCACAGCTGCGTCCACATCCTGCCCAAAGGACACTGGGAAAGGGAACGCCCTCTGCACCTCCTGCTTCAGAACCTCGTTCCTGGACAGCGCACTCCCACTGCCAATCACCCGCTCCACACCCCACTCCTTGAGCTGTTGAAATGGAAGCATGGAGTGCAGGTTTTGAACAATGCCTCGGCACAGGGCCCGGGTCACATGACCCAGGGAGAGGTCAGAGGAGGAGATTCTGGTCACTGAGGCCAGTTGGTCCGGCAGGTGCCTCTCGCCCCACACCGTTGGAGTGATAGTTAGGCAGGTGTCTCTCTGCTGTGCAGCTGCCTGGATCATGCACGAATATACAGTGGGTTCTTCGACCTCCAGACCTTCCAGGAACAGAAAAGACCTGTGTGAGTTCATGCACCCCACCTGTTGCTGCAGGCTGAGACAGTTTGGAATTCCCAGAGGGCAGGGATAGATCTACTTGCTGCTTCTCACTGAGGCTAGATGTTTCCTGGCTCAGGGACTCACATAGTCTGGCTAGCTGTGCTCTGCCCCAGACCCCAGACTAGACTTAAAGGAGAGATCTCATAAGTGTTGCTGTAAGCGCTAACCATCCTACAACTAATCATCCTACAACAATGCTCCCAAGGAGGACAAATGAATACACAGATCAAAAAGCATCATCATGGGGCACCTGGGTGGCTCAGTCGTTTAAGCATCCAACTCATGATTTTGGCTCAGGTCATGATCTCATGGTTTGTGAGTTCAAGCCCCACATGGGACTCAGCTTGGGATTCTCTCTCTCCCTGTCTCTCTGCCCCTCCCCCACTTTCTCTCTCCCAAAAATAAACTTAAAAAAAAAAAAAAAAAAAGCATCATCACAGCTGCTACTAGACTTATTAGCAGTGTCATAGAAACCCCAGGATCACAGTGCTGATCACAATCCAGCCCAGCCTCAGCAGAGGTTGAAAACCACCAGTCTAGACCAATGCTTCTCACATTTGAATATGTATATGAATCACTTAGGGATCTTATTAAAACGCAGTTTCTGACTCAGTATGGCTGGGGCAGGCCCTAAGATTCTGTATTTGTTATTCACTTCTAAAAGCCAGTACTGCTGGCCCAAGGACCACGCTTTTGAAGTAGAATCACCTGAGGAACTTCTATAAAATGCCTGCCCCATCCCACCCCACAGCCAAATCACCAGCATTCTACAGGCAGGATGAAGACATCAGCATTGTTTTAAAAACTCCACAAGCATGGGCACCTGGGTGGCTCAGTTGGTTAAGCGTCCGACTCTTGATTTCAGCTCAAGTCATGATCTCCTGGTCATGAAATTGAGCCCAGTGTCAGTTCCACACTGCCCATGGAGCCTACTTGGGATTCTCTCTGTCTCTCTCTACTCCTTCCCGGGCAGTGCTAAGTAAATAAATAAACCTTAGAAAAAAATTTTTTTAGAGAGCTTGGGTGGCTCAGTCAGTTAAGTGTCCAACTTTGGCTCAGGTCATGACCTCACAGTTCGTGGGTTCGAGCCCCGCGTCAGGCTGTATGTTGACAGCTCAGAGCCTGGAGCCTGCTTCAGATTCTGTGTCTCCCTCTCTCTCTGCCCCTCCCCCCACGCATGCTCTGTCTCTCTCTCAAGAATGAATAAATGTTAAAAAAAAATTTTTTTTTTAAGAAAATTAAAAAAAACAACTTTTTTTTAATTCCACAAGTGGTTCCAGTGTGCAGGCCAGTGCTGACAGCCACCACCCCAGAGTCGCCATGGAGTCTCATTGGCAGCACATTTAACTTGTACAAATTCAACCATAGACACTCAGGAATGAAACAGAGGGAGAGAGAAATAATTAAATATTATAGCCAAAATGTAATCAGCAGGACTTTGGTTAAATATGTCAGAATGGGGACACCTGGCTGCCTCGGTCAGTAGAACATGCGACTCTTGATCTCCGGGTTGTGAGTTCAAGCACCACGTTGGGCATGGAGCCTACTTTAAACAAACAAAAAAAAACCCAGAATAAATGTCTTTCCTCTCCCTCTAAAAATTCTACTAAAATCTCAGAAAAATCATGTGCTTGGTGAATAACCTAGCATGTGTGTACAAGTGTATAAATATGTAGGACCGAGTCCTTGGAAGAGAACTTCTGGTTCAAAAGTTATGCACATCATACTTGCCCCTTAGAAGCAGGCCTGGTTTACACCAGCACTGCAATATGCAGGAGGGATTACCTCTCCATATCCTAGGAAACACAGTGTGTTAGAAACTTCTAAAAGAATAGATGAAGAATATAAAACCATGAAACTGATGGGAAGAAAAGGAAGGGAGATGAAATAGAAAAAAACAGATCAATCAAGTAGAAAGCAGAGAGGGGCGCCCAGCTGGCTCAGTCAGAGGAGCATGTGACTCTTGATCTCGGGGTCATGAGTTTGAGCCCCAGGTTGGGTGTAGAAATTACTTAAATAAATAAAAACTTTAAAAAAAAAGAAAGAAAGAAAACAGAGAGACTAAGGAGATGGGATGATGAAATGCAATGTGGTATCCTGAAGTAGATCATGGAACAGAAAAACGACATGAGTGGAAAACTTTCAAAAGAAAAGAAAGTCTATAGTTAAAAAGAAAAAAAAAAAAACAACAATGAACCATGTGCTTGTATATCCTTAATAATGTTAAGAAAATGTTAAAATAAAGTGTTCTTCCTCACTGGGAAACACTTGGGCCACAACCCCAGCCTTGAGGAGCACCTGAAGGAAGGTCTATACCAGCTGGAGACTGGAAAGACCCGGCTTCTAGCCCTGTTTCTGCATCCCTTGGCTTACCACCTCATCAGAATCTAAATACTGAGTTGCCACATGTTCACATCATGGGCTTAGAAACACAGACCATCGGAACTGAAAAAACACAGAAGGGGAAAGGACTTGCCAAGGCCACATAATGACTTAGGACAGAGCTGAGAACTGAGGCCACTCTCCTGGGTAGCACCACCACACAAGCATTTGTATCACACTTATTATGCGCCAGACATCATTCTAAGCGCTTTGCAGTATAACTCATTTGATCCTTGCTGTCCTCTGAGGTAGGTACTAGCACCTCTTTTCAGATGAGGAAAGTGAAGAACAGACGGTATAAGGAACCTGCCCAAGGGCACAAGGAAGTGGTGGGGCTGGGATTCAAACCCAGGCCACCTGGCTCCAGAGTCCCTGCTCTAAACCACACGAGGGTGGAACTGCCTGTTTTCCAACTTCTGGAAAACAATGCAAACCTAGGGTAGTCTGAATAGAGAGAGAGAGTTTAATTTTTACACCTTATGCTTTAATATTTCCATTTCTGGTTAACAGATGTGATGTCTTTTATCTGAATAAACCTGTTGTATTTGCATCTATATACTTTTTAATCAAATGGCACAGTGTAGAAATTTCATAAAAGGTTAAGCTACCTATAATACTAACCTTCAAAGTACTCAGTTTCATGAAAATAAGAACCATGAAAATGCAAAAGACTTTTCTTCTTGAAAAGATCTTACAGAGAAATCAAGTATTACCATCTCTTTCAGGGGTAAAAATAACAGTCACTTCCGTATAAAGAGAAATACCAGTCAATAATTGATAGAGTCATCCAGTTAAACCAGTATCTAAATATAGGGCTTGCCTGAAGGTTCTGATGACTGATTCTTGAAAACCTTTTCTGATGCAAGGCAAGACAAAATCTGAGTTCTGTTCTTTTAATGAAACATTCCTGAGGGGATCCGAGCCAAGGGGACAGAATTCCCCTGAAATCCTGACATCCCTGGGCAGCCTGAGAGAGGACTGACACGGGTCAGTGACGCTTGTCTACACAACCAGTATGAGCTTCCTATGGGCTCCCTGCTGCTCTGCCTCACTTTGTTACTATGCTGAAAGTTCCCCAGAATGACCTGATTCAGAGCTCCTACAGGTGGACCAGTGCACCTGATGAACACGATTTCCCCAGATCTGCATGGCTGACCAGAAATTTCATTTCTACCTTAAGTGCTTGGAAAGGGAACCTCTTCTGAAAGAAGGAGGTTGCAGGTTTCCCTGCAAATGAAGAGCACAGAGAGGTCTGATCGGTTCTATCCTGAAGAAAGCAGGAGGGCATCAGAGTTTCCAGGGATCCTTCTAAGAAAGGGAGTCAGGAACTACTTGCCAAGAATAAGTGCTATGAGGATTTTATAATACTGTCAAATACCATCCACATTTGATCATTTTATTTTCAGCTGTCTGAAGTCATTAGAAGGAAGACTTCAAATGCAAGGGACCCAGAGACTACTTGACAGAGAAGGTGACCAAGTGGGGCAGGGGAGAGCTAAGACACTATTATGATATTCCATAGTCAAGGTTAGGGGAGAAGATGCCCCCTCAAAAAAAAACCATAGGTGATGGCAGCTCAGAAGATGAGAGGAAGGAAGGCTATACATCCAGATCCCTAAGGAAGGAAGGAATGTGTTGGAGCCTGGCTGGGTCTGACACATGAATCTAGAAGCTTAAATAACACACTCAGCAGCAAGACACTGCTACATAGAAAGGACAAGCAGGAACACATCACTGTATGGGCAACACCTTACCTAGATCGGCCATCCACTGTACCAGCATGTGGACAAACGCGGCCAGCACATTGCCCCCATTGAGTGACGCTGCCACCGCCAGGTAGGTCCTGTCAAAGTATGGGAAGTAGGTGACTGGAGCTGTTGGGTCTGGAGTCTGTGCCGGCTGGAATCCTGGAGGCATGGAGGTTGCCAACTGAACAGAGGTGCTGATGTTGAGAACTAGGGTCCAAAGAAAGCAGAAGTTAGGCCTGTCACGCTGACCCAGAGGTCACAAGTCACAAAAGGGCAAGGGGGAGAGTGTGTTGGTACACAAATTCTTTGGTACTCCTCCTTTCAGGATGTAGAGCCTAATTCCTGCGCGCACACCCCCCCCCCCCCATCACAACCCCGAGTGTGGGCTGGACTCGGTGACTTGCTTCTAGTGAAGAGAATAAAGCAGAAGTGACCATGTGTGACTTTGGAGACCAGGTCATAAAAAGGCACTGCAGCTTCTGTGTTGGATCACTTCTTCTGGGGAAAGGCAGGCACCATGTCATGAGCAGCCCTGTGCCGAAGCCCATGTGGCAAAAAACTGAGGCCTCCTGCCAAGAACCACATGAATGAGCTAAGAAGTAGATCCGCCAAGCTTGGTCAAGCCTTTGGATGACCGCAGTCCCAGGGGGCCAACAGCTTGATTGCAGTTTCATGAGAGACCTTGAGCCAAACCATCCAGCCACATGCAGACTCCTGACTCTCAGAAACTTTGAGAGATAATAAATGTTTGCTGTTTTAGGCCACTGAATATTGGGGTGATTTGTTACGCAGCAATAGAGAAATATTTGCAGGGAGAAAGAGCTCAGCCCAAGTATTTAACTCTCTGGTGAGGCTTCATTCATTTTTGGCAAGCACCACCTCCTTCCCATTTCCATGGCTCTCTTAACCTTCCTCTACCAGTGGGGGAAAAGGTCCCAGACCCAGCACGGAGGGGATGATTTTCTCCTCTGGATTGAGGCCAGGGCCTGTGGACTGTTCTAGGAGTCTCTTCTCTTCCACTTCTCACAAGACTTGGCCAAAAAGCCTGTGCTTCTCAGTCTATTGGGGTCTGAAATAACTGAGGTCAACGTTTAACTTTCCCATCTAGTGGGGGTTTGGAAGCAAGGAGACCAGAAACAAATCGCAGAAAGTCAATATCCTTTACCTTCTGCCACATCAAGCCTTTCCCCGTGACTCTTTATCAGAAGCAACATGCCCTCTACCTGTCCCCCGAAGTGGAGGTGTCAAGGATGGAGGCCAACCAACCTTGCCCTTAGACACAGCACAACTGACTACAGCCAGCAGCCACAATCTGGAACCAGAGACTACAGCCAGCTCACTGAAGAGGGAGCCTAATTCTTAGCTTCTTCCCACTTAACTAGCCCCTCACTTACTATGTAGGACACACATTTACATCCAGGCACAGGAGAGCCCTCTGTCGAGGGAACAGCCTATGATTTAAAAACCACCAGAGTAGTAAGAAAGAACCAAGCTCTTTACAGGCACCAGCCCACTGTGTCACCATAACCACCCCATGAGAAAGGTGTTGTCACCCTCATTTTAGATGATGACAAGGGCTCAGGAAGAAAAGCCACCTGCCTAAGGCCACACCAGAAGAAGGAGAGGGGCTAAATTCTAACCCAGGCCTGGGGACTGACTCCAAAGCCCACATGAGTTCCCTGACATTCACACTTTGAGATGAAATGATACAAGGCAAGAGCTGGTGTATTGGGAAAATTAAAAGCCACAGAACAAACTTAACATATTCCCAGAGCATTGATTTTAGATGAAAATTTGGGAGAAAAGAAGGTTTTGAAAAACTTCTGACCTTAAAAGACTTTATCACATATAAGTGCCAACAAAATGGGCAGAATTTCACTTTTCCCTCTCAGCTAATCTTGAATGAGGAATTGCTACCCCAAACAAAACAATAACAGTCCTTGAAATGTTATTTCTTAGGAATACCACAAAATAGGGGTGCCTGGGTGGCTCAGTCAGTTAAGCGTCTGACTTCCACTCAAGTCATGATCTCATGGTTTGTGGGCTTGAGCCCTGCCTCTCGGGCTCTGTACTGACAGCTCAGAGCCCGGAGCCTGCTTCAGATTCTGTGTCTCCCCCTCTCTCTCTGTCCCTCCCCTGCTCGTGCTCTGTCTCTCTCTCAAAAATAAATAAACATTAGAAAGAAAGAAAGAAAGAGGAAAGAAGAAAGAGAAAGAAAGAAAGAAAGAAAGAAAGAAAGAAAAAGAGAAAAGAAAAGAAAAGAAAAGAAAAGAAAAGAAAAGAAAAGAAAAGAAATGAAATGAAATAGGAAAAAACTACATAGAGAAGGCTGGTCAGACTTTTTAAAGTCAGGGTTGAAGTGTAATAGTTCTATCTGATGGATGAAAGAAGACGTGACTACAAAGAGAATTCAGGTAAGATGAATGAATTCTCCATTCCCCTTAGTAACAAGGAGGGGCTCCCAGAGTGGACTCACTTGGCCAGGCTGCCATGAGGGTCAAATGAAACCCCCATCCTGCAACCACCTAGCTTGGGCAGGTAGGCCCCAATTCTCCCCCTAGCCCGGGGAGGGGCAAACAACAGCCCACAGGCCATACCCACTCAGCCATGTGTTTTTGTATGGTCTGAGAGCTAAGAATGGCTTTCACTTTTTTTTAAAATAATAGCTTTATTGAGATATAATTCACATCAATTCACCATAAAAAACAACTTTTTAAAGGGTATAATTCAGTGGTTTTTAGTATATTCACAGTTGTGCAACCATCACCACTATCTAATTTTAAAACATTTTTATCACTCCAAAAAGAAACTGTACCCATCAGCAATCACTGCTTCCTCCGGCCCCTGGCAACCATTCATCTGCTGTCTGTCTCTATGGATTTGCCTGTTCTAGACTTTTCACAGGAATGGAAACATACGATACACGGCCTTTTGGAACTGGTTTCTTTCATTCCTCCCTTTCACTCCCATGTTGTGGCATTTCAGCTGTGTGGATATAGCACACTTTCTAAATGCATTTATCAGTTGGTGGGAGTTTGGATTATTTCTACTTTTTGAATTATAAGTTGTTATGAACAATGCTGCTAGGGACATCTGGGTGAAGTGTGGACACTTGTTTGTGTGGACACGTGCTTCCAGTTCTCTTCAGCGTGTGCACCTGGGAGTGGAATTGCTGGGTCATGTTTAACTTTTAAGGAACTGCCAGGCTGTTTTCCAAAGGGGCTGCAGCATTTTACAATCATAGTGGCATGTTCTTACATTTTTAAATGGTTGAAAAGAAATCAAAAGGAGAAGAAAATTTCATGACATGTGAAAATTCTATGAAATTCACATTTCAGTGTCTATAAATGAAGTTTTATTAGAACACAGCAGCACCCATTCATTTATGTATTGGCTATGGCTGCTTTCAGGCTCTAACAGCAGAGTTACATAGTTATGATAGAAACGACATGGCCTACAAAGCCTAATATATTTATTATCCGATCCTTTACAGGAAAAGTCGACCAAGCTCTGCCCTAGACTGCAGCCTCCATCTCACTGTGACTCTCTTACACTGAATACAGAAAAGACTCTGCACTTCTAATCAGATGAGATGGAACTTTCATTGAGAAACACAATAACAAAAACCCTAATCTACTAATCTATTTTCTTGGTCATGGAGTTACACAGCAATCAGCCAGCTAGAAACAGTCATTTCCCTTACCTGGCCATGGAAAGGAAAAGCACAGACTGTGGTCAGGGACAGAACTTGCCCTATAGGATTGCAAGCTCCCAGGGGAGGGGCTTCAGAACCTGTAGGAATGAGGCTGTTTTTCATGTTTACAGAATAACGATCAACAGGATGCCGAGGCTTTGGTACATGTTCCCCTTGTACCCTCACACAGACCTGGAGCTTAGAAGGCACCAGTAGAAGTCTGAGGAAGGAAAAGAAGAAAGACTTACCCGCATCTGTCCTTTGGGCCATACAGGAATAGACGGAGGCCTGTAAATCACCCAAGGCCACGCCCACCCGCGTCCCCTTTGGGACTCCAAACCAGGCACGGGAAGTTCTGCCCGCCAAGCTGCCGGCCTCAGCGATGTCTGGGAGCAGGTGGATGGGAAAGCCTGAGGTCCTCAATCTGCAATCCAAAAATGGACAGTGTATTTACCTGGTGCTGGGTTTTTTTGGTCTTTGTTGTTTCCAGGAAACTCAACAAAGGAAAGCACTAGAGGATAACACATACGGGAAGGGAGGGTAGAATCCAGTGTTTTCAGAGAGGGCCTCTTTGGCTTTTTTTAAAACCATGAGAAGTAGACTTGTATTTTTTAAAGAATGAACACTGGCTTTCAAAAGCTTAGGATTAGCCTTCCAGGAAAGAAAACAACCAGTGTAAGCAGGGGTGATCAGGAAGGATTACACAAGAGCCAGATATCATCCCCACTCAGCCTCCTATGTTTGAAGGGAACACAAATACTCTGCAAAGGGAGATAGAGTTCCAACACAAAGTCACAATCAGTTAGCACAGGCCAAACCAAAGTCAAATCCATCAGTCTCCTGAATACCAAACGCATTCATCACTCGGGGTTAGTGAACACGGGCTGTCAATTTTATAAAACATGCTGGAAAGTCCTTTACCTGAACTACCAGGTGCTTTTTGTTTTATTACAGAGCTCAGAATTTGGACCCTGAAGGAAGTGAACTTATAGGGCACTGGATTTCTGGATCTGAAAAGGCAAAAGATTGCTTAAAAAGAACTTTTAAAAGACATCTCTCAAGACTGCTACTTCCATTTTTTAACCTTATTTTAAACTTTATTACAGTGAAAGTTATTCTTTGAAATCTATAGGCTAGGGCTGAGTCACAGAGAACTGGGGAAGCCAACCTAGGTCTGGGCAATTGTGGAAGAGCAGGACAGCATGGCGTACAGGGTAATCCCCTGCAAGGGTTCGCTGACAGCTAGGCCCACCCATGCCTGGTGACTGAAACGGGCTGAAGGACATTGGAACTTGATTCCTGGCCTCTTGGAATCCTCCACTCTTCTTGAATGGGAAAGTCCCACTGAAGCTCTCACATTAGAGATTCTGACCTTTAGCCTGGAGCCGGCCTGCAAGGATATACTCACATCTCCAAGTTCCAGCTTTGGCTCTGAGTGTTGAAATATCCCCAGCTAGCAGCATTCTGGTCGCACATCAGGGATCTTGGCAAGCCACACAACATGGCAACCACATAGTCATGGATGGTGCCCACTGCATCATAGGACTTCAGGAACTCTGGGCTAGTTTTCATATCAAAAACAATTCAACATGGTCTAATAGCAACTTGAAAGCATGCACCATACCTAGCTACAGGCAGTAAACTAGACATGGCATAGCCGGGTGGCAACCAGCACCCCACAAACAGCTCCCTGACAAGTAAACCTCCCGGGGTGAGGACCTCCCAGCCACTCAAAACACAGCTGGCTGGGGTCAGCCTTAGGGGAGTGGTCTCAGGGGAGAACGCTTGGGAAAACCGGACATTGGCCATTCTCAGCAGCCCTGACCCTACCATTAACTCAGCACGTGACCCTTGGCAAGTCCCTTGTCCTCTCTGCCCCTTTCTTTCCGCCCCTGGTTAGAATCAGATAACCAAAACTTCTGAGAAATGAAGCAGCTCTGGACCAAGTCTAGGTCCTGTGACCACACTCTGTGCCAGGCCACCTCACTGAGGAACACTCCAGCATGTGGAGTGATGCTGACCAGCTGGAGGTATAGCCCTCTGGCCACTCTCATTTCCCCGGAAACCCAGAATCCAATTCAAAAACAGTTGTCCGTACCTATTCTTCGAAAGCCAGAAGATGGTTGCACAGCCAAACCCTGAGGCCACACTGAGATGGGACTCCGGCCGGGGCAAAGAAGCCAGGAACTCGCTGCTACACCGGCCATCCTGCCATGTGACCAGGTGGCTCACAGCTCTGGGCTCAAACACGGGGGAGGCCCCTCCCTCTGTCCATTCACAGCCTGAAACAAAGGAGATTGCCAAACACAGAGAAAAGAGCCACTGACCAGCAGCAGCATGTCCGTGAGACCATTCTGCTAGTGAGGTTAAAGCACAACTTTATCACCCCTGATAATGCTTCACTCACACACCTGGGTTCTGATATAAGAGCACCTGGGTTTAATACCTGGCTCCATCACCAATGGCTGTGTGGCCCTGGGCAAGTCACCTACTCCCTCCATTTATCCCACTTCTTCTATATTCCTTTTTATTCATTTTTTACAGTTGATATTATATCCCCTTTCACCCTGTAAGGAAAGAAACTTAGCACACTCTCAAGTCCCCTAGTCTCCATCCTTCCAACTCTTACCATGAGGATACTACCTAGACTGGATTCTGGATGATGATGGATATATTTTCTCTTTGACTTTGGTCTTAGCTAACTGATTTTTAGGCATCAAACTTTATTCAGGAATCTAGCCATCTTTACTTCATTTATGTCATTTATCTCTTGAAATCTTCTGGATCTTTCTCTGCTCTTATTTAAATTGCTCAAAACTAGTTTCAGTATAGTTCGTTCTGTGGCAAAGCATCTAAAGGCCTATATGGCTCCGAATATCTTTTCATATCCTCATACTTGAAGGACAGTTGTAATATTCCAGGTCCTAAGTTCCTTTTCTTCAATACTTAAAAACACTTTGTAGATTTGTGATAGATTGCCACAAATTCCTTGCTACTCCTCCCATTAAGGGGCAGAATCTAAATCCTCTTTCCTTGAATCTAGGCTGGACTTGATGATTTGCTTGACCAAGAGAATGTGGGGGTAGTGACATCCTAGGACCCCCAAAGCTAGGTCATAGAAGTCTTGCGGCTCCCACCAGAGCCTTTTGGAGCACTCACTCTGGGGAAAGCCAGCCACCATGTAAGACGTCCCACTACCTGGGGCACTTGGGTGGCTCAGTCAGTTAAGCATCTGACTCTTGATTTCGGCTCAGGTCATGGTCTCATGGTTCATGACATTGAGCCCCACATCGGGCTCCATGCTGACAATGTGGAGCCTACTTGGAATTCTCTCTCTCTGCCCCTCCCCCCACCAAAATAAATAAATAAACTTAAGAAAAAAAAAAAAAGAAGTCCTAAGGCCACCATGCTGGAGAAACTACATGGAGAAGTCACATGTAGGCATCTAGAGGCCATCCTCCAGGCTGACTCCAGCCTTCCAGCCTTCCCTACCAAGGCATCAAGCATTGAGTAGAGCCACTCTTGAACCCTCCAGACCCATCTGTCCACTACACAAATACTTCCAAGCAACCTCCATCAACTCCGTGTACAGTAGCTCTATCTGATATGCAGAAGTAAATTGTACAAGATATAATAAAATGTTTGCTGTTTTAAGTAACTGAGTTTGGAGGTAGTTTGCTATACACCAGTAGGTAACCAAAATACTATTCCATTGCACTTTTACATAGAATGTTGCTATTGAAAAATGTCTAGTCAATCTGCTTGTAATTCTTTTATATAGGATCTGGTCTTTCACTGTGTACGCTTTTGGTATTTTCTTTGTCTGAAATCCTTGAAAGTTCACTATATCTGGCTGTGAGGTTTTCCTTCTCTCCCTTCTTTGACATTCTATGCACCCCTTCAGTCTGGTGCATATTATTTTGTCAATTATGGTAAATTTTCTCCGTTAGTTCTTCAAATATTTCCTCCTCTACCACTTTTATTTTTCCTTTTCTAGATCTCCTATTATTCAGATGCTAGTGTTTCTATTTGTATCTTCATTTTTCTCTTACCTTTTCTTTTATATTTTCTACTTCTTTGTCCTTTTCTTCTTCCTTCTGAGAGATTTTCTAAATTTGCATCTTTTATTTTCATATTTGTCCTGAAGTTCTATCCATTTTGTTATTAATCCCGTCTATTACATTCTTTATTTCAACCATTATATTTTTTCAGACCTAATAATTCTCCTTGGTCTTTTTTATGTTTTCTTGCTAATATTCTCCTTTCATACATTTTAGTAGGTATGTCAAGCTAATTTTAAATTAGACTGACCGTTCTAACAGTTGTTTCTCAAAGAATCTCCATCAAATCACCTGGCACAATGTTTTTCTTGTGAAACAGCTGTGCTCTTCAAATGTCTTATTGTCCTGGCCCATGAACTCATTTTGTGCTGGGACTATTGGCTACTCTGTCAGTCAGTGTAAATGGGCCAGATCTCCATCCCTGCCAGCCTCCAAGCGGCTGGAAAGGATGAATGAATCCTGGGGTAAATCTGCAGCTAATCCATCCCACCGTGCAAAACATCTCCTCAGGTCAGTACTTCCACTCTGCCTCCCAGGAAAAAACAATGTTTTGAGGATCCTTAGATTACAATGTCACCAGCCCTGGGATTTGGAAAGAGACTCCTGCTTTTCTCCACTGCCTTGATTTTATTCCTGAAGACACCTGAGCTGCTGAGGGTATGCGGACAATGCTGCTTGTCCCACAGCCATGGCAGTCCAGGGGACCAGCTGTTCCCCTCCTGATTTATCCTCTCACAGGCAAGGCTGGTTGCCTCTTGCCCCAGACCCAAGCCACTGTCAACCCACACATCCCAAATCAAAGCAGCCCCATCACCCCAGGCTCTCTCACAATGTTCTCCCCTTTCCTTGGTGTTTTTCTCTTATGATTCCTCTAAAACTGACCTTGGCAGAGACAGCCAGCTGTCAAACTAGTTCAGCATCTTGGTGGCAACTGTATCCGGAAGCCCAGAGGTAAAGGACACTTATAATTCTTTCCTGGGTCCTGGTAGCTCTTCCTGCCATGTGTCGACTTCACTCTCAGACTAGCGGCAAGGGGAAGGATTAGAGTTAGGGTTAGGGTATGTAGTGTGTGTTGTGTGTGTAGGGTTGTAAGTATTAAATGAGTTAACACATGTAAAGCATTTAGAACAGTACCTGACACAGTCAGTACTCAATTAATGTTAGTGATGATAATGGTGATGCAAATGAATCTTTACCTTCTAAACTCTGTCTGTGGTCTAAGATTTGCAGCAGCCTTCAAGAAAGACAATACACATCCCTACATATGTTTTGTTTTCTCCTCTTCTCATATAAGGAATATATCTCACACTTCCACAGGATATAAATACAACCACTGTAGCAGAATGGGAAAAGAATCTTGAGTGCCAGCTGAGAAAGGTTATCAGTAACAAGAACATTCCGGATCTAATGGACAGAGATGAGAATTTGTTCTCCATATGTCCTGAGATGGCCTCCAGATGAGAACAATGCCTACCATAAAGCAAAGCAGGGCAAAGCCTCACATGCAGCTATTTTGTGGCTATGTCTGATCTCAGGCCCCAGATTTGGGAGCCAAAATCATTACATTTTCCTATAAATTTTTTTCATTAAGAACCAAAGAAAGAAACTTAACTGCCTCTCCCCTCTTTGTTCCAGACCATGAAACATCCATTTGTTCATTCATATGTGGGTGATTGAATGACATGTTTATTAAGTATCTAATATGTATTAGGCACGGGTTCTAGTCCCTGAGAATGCAGCAATCAACAAGAAAAAGTCACTACTGTCATGAAGCTTCTACGCTAGGTATATAGAATATACACAAGCAAGTATATAATATCTGATACTTTTCATTGCTGTAGAAATGTGAGCCATAAGAATGTCTGGGGAGGGGGCGCCTGGGTGGCTCAGTTGGTTAAGCATCTGACTTTGGCTCAGGTCATGTTCTCACGGTTTGTGAGTTCAAGCCCCGCATCAGGCTCTGTGCTGACAGCTGGGAGCCGGGAGCCTGGAGCCTGGAGCCTGCTTCGGATTCTGTGTCTCCCCCTCTCTCTGCTCCTACCCTGCTCTCTGTCTCTGTCTCTCTCAAAAATAAATAAACATTAAAAAAAATTTTTTTTTAAAAGAATGTCTGGGGATACATGCTGCAGGTAGATGGGTCAGGGCAAAGGCTCTGAGACAGCTTGTCAAACTCTGGTTGGTATCCCCAGCCAGTAACCAGAAGAGCAGGGAGGTGCCTTACAGATCATGCACCTGAAGTGTATGAAGTTTCACTTGGGGTAGGGGTCAGGGCAAAGCAGTGCACCTCCACAACTACATACTGTATTTGTACCTACACTTAAAGCTGGAATTCTTTTTTTTAAAACATATATTTCTTACTTTTTAAAAATTCTTTTATTTTTAAATAAAAAAGAGAAAGAGAGAGCAAGTGAGTGGGAGAGGGGCAGAGAGAGGGAGAGAAAGAGAGAGGGTGGCAGGAGGGAGAAGGCTCCATGCTCAGTGCAATGGAGTCCCATGACCCTGGGATCATGACCTGAACCAAAACCAAGAGTCAGATGCTCAACTGACTGACCCACCCAGGTGTCCCTAAAGTTGGGATTCTTATTCCAGCCCTAAAGCCGGATTTCTACAGCTTTTTTTCAACCCCTTTATCTGCTTCCAAAACTCTTTGATCCTTTAAAAAAAATTTTTTTGACTAAGTTTTATTTTGTTTGTATGAGAAAACAAATATGGAATCCTTACTATGTACCAGGTATTCTTCAAAGCACTTCAAAAATAATTCATTTAATCTATATAACAGCCTTATAATATAGGCATGATAATTCTTCCCTTTTTACAAGAAAAATGAAGCAGAGAGAAGTTAAGAAAAATTTGCCAAAGGTCACATAGCTATTAAATGGTAGAACCAAGATTCAAATCCACTCTGTTTCAGAATTTGGTCTGATATTTGTTAACTTTTTTCTTTCTTCCTTCTCTCTCTCTCTCTCTCTCTCTCTCTCTCTCTCTCGGCAAAGAATTGATATATTTTTAATTTTTTAATTACAGAAGTGACAAGTGAATGCATTCTCGGTATGAGATGTTCAGCTATTACAGATAAAGCCAGAGGTCCGCTTATACCCCTACCTGAGTCCTGGCCCCACTCCTGTCCCTGTTAGCACTTGTGGGGAACTATCTCAAGTTTTCACACTCACACAACATATTTTGTTTGGCTTGATTGACTTTATTTTGTTTTTGTCTATTTTTTTTTTTTTTTTAAGCAAACAGCATTGTACTATATTTCTTCTTCTAGGGGTTGTTTTTAACATCCAGCAAATGTTCTAGAGGCCTTTCCATGTGAGTGTATGTGAATGCACCTTATTCTTTTTGACTACACTGCATATCCTCCTGCAGCCTGGGCATACCACCATTTATGCATCCATTCCCCAGAGCTTAAACGCCAGTTTTCGCTACCATAACAAGGTAATGAACGACCGTGATTACACCTCCTTATGCACATACATGGTAAAGTAATTTTCCTGAGCAGATACCAAGTAGCAAAGCTGCTGAGTCACAGCAGCCCCCTTGTTTGGAACAGGCCCCCGCCAAACTGCCCTCCAAACCGCCATGCTAATTTATACTACCACCGGCCATATCTAAAAATATCAATTTTCCACCCCATTTCCCAACCTTGACATTTTCAGACTTTGATTTCTTACAACTCAGTGGGTGGAAATGATTTCTCATTGTTGTTTTCATCTGCCCTGCCCTAATTACTAATGACATTGAGCCTCTTTTTATATGCTTATTAGCCACTTGTATTTCCTCTTCTAGGAACTGCCTATAGGTATCCTTTGCCCATTTTCCACAGGACCATTTGTCCTTTCTCTGTCCTTATTTCTTTATATGTACCCATATTATTCACACAAGCAAACATTTTCTCCCAGTCAGCCGCTTGCCTTTTAGCTTGGTCTTATCATGCCCACTTCTCTCCTGCTATTACTGACCCTCGAAATGGAGTCTACAGGCATAACCACAGGCCTCTCAGAAGACACTCTCACTGTTTTTCCTCTCCCTGCTGGCTGGCCTGTGCCCTCATGGAAGCAATTAGCTCTCCGCTCGGCTTACTGGTGCCTGTCTGTGTTGACTGCCTTGAGTGTGCCCTGGAAGGTGAGGGCTTCGTCTGCTAGTTTCTACGTCTCCCGTGGGGTCAAGTACTGAGCCTTATTCACTGTAGGTACTGAAGCTAAACTGATTTATGGCCACCATTAAAAACACAATGTCTTGATCCCAAGTACGATTTCACTCAACTCTGCTAAGCAAGTATTACCATCGTCAAATAGTGGTTTCCCCTCCTTCCCAGAAGCAGAAAACAAAGCAAGGAGGCATGTGGGCTGACTCAATGAAATATTAAGCAGCTCTCTCCAACAATGTGGGCAATGGTTTGTGTGGTTGTTACAGAGTCCAGGAAATGGGCAGAAAGGGAGGCAGATGACCAGACCACAATCATTAGATCTCTGCTGTCCTCTTTGGGACAGGTTTTAGTATTAAAAGGACATTTATTCTCGTTAATGCAAAATTAAGGAGTTTAAAAAGTTTTTACAACCTAGACTCCCTCTGAGAGGTCAGCTCTAACATCCTAATTGGCCTTCTCCTCCTGCTACTGATTGGAGCCAAGCAGCTCCTGTGGTCCCAGCCAGCCTGACAACAGGCAGATGAGGAAGAGGGAAGAAGCAAGAGGTCCTACACTGGCTTCTACAGTCACCCAGCCCCTCCTGGGAACTGATCAAAGGATGCATCACTAGACACCAGTCATGCTGCTGAGAAGCAGGTCACCACTCACTTGGCCCCGGGGAACTGGAATCACTGACTCTCCAGGCAAAAAGGGGTGGATCTGGTGTTCAAATCCCCTTAACTACAGCCCCCAAAGTAGCCATCCATCCTCTACTTAAAATACCTACAGTAGGGGGTGCCTGGGTGGCTCAGTCTGCTAAATGTCTGACTCTTGATTTCAGGTCAGGTCATGATCTCCCGGTTCGTGAGATCAAGCCCTGAATCCAGCTCTACACTGACAGTGCAGAGCCTGCTTGGGTTTCTCTCTCTCTCCCTCTCTCTCTGCCCCTCCCCAGCTCGTGCATGCTCTCTCTCTCTCAAAATAAATTTTTTAAACCTTAATAAAAAAAACCCTGCAGTAAAGTAGCTGGGTAATGGGTGTGTGTTGGTCCATAATACTCCCTACTTTTATGTCTGTATAGAACTTTTTAGTTAAAAAAGTTTTTTAATGCTTGCTGTAATAGGAGCTCATAATATCCTAATCCTTCCTCAGACATTCTGTTGGGAAGTTCCTGGCTTCATTGAACTGTTGCACCCTCGTGCAGCTTTGGTTCTCCAAGAGGCCTTTAAAAGCTTAGTGTCTGAAGTCACACCAAGCTGGGTTCAAAAGCTGGAGTCCCCACTTGCTGCCATATGAGCCCAGGCATATTAACTTCAGAACCTCCACTTCTCATCTGCACAATGGGGACAATAATGTAACCTATATCATGAAGATGTCAGGAATGTTCAATGTGATCATGCAGGTAACATCCTTAGCCCAACATCTGGCATGTAAATTACTCATCATTATTTTGCTGGCTTAATAAGTCTCTTCCTAGAGGCCAAAAAGAACAGGTCACCTGCACTGTGGCATTTAAGATATAAGGCAACCAACTAAATAATTCTTAGCACTTGAGCCCATAAAAAGGACAAGCCCTGGAATTCAAAAATCACAAATGTCTGTGATTATGACAAACAACAAAAATTATGCCCAAATTCAAAAGTATTTCCACTGTGTCTTGGCATCTCCTATAACCACACTAATCTCTTAGTTGTCTACTTTGATGCTCTGAGACCCTGACACAAAAGAGAAAGCTGTGGAAAATCCACTCCACTGAATCCTACAGAGAATCAGAGACAAGTCACTCTTTTCCCTCACCCTGCTGATGGACGGTGTGTGAGTGGACAGTTCACTTACTCATTACACATTTGTACAAGATAGGAGGTACACAACATACAGGACGTACACAAAATACAAGAGACAATATGTGCCATTCCATTCCTACTGCAGGGTGACCCGATCCTTCAGAGAGAGCCCTCCTGCAGCACTTTGCTGTTCCACAGTGGTTGCTAGAAGCACATGATCATCCCTGGAGCCCAGCATACCTTGGCCTGTTTTCCAAAACATGACTCCATGCATCTGTCCTGATACTCCAATGCCACCGACTTCCTGGAGCAACTGCTGAGGAAGGGCAGCAAGGCACTCATTTAGGGCTTGGATGACTCTGCTTACATCCTGCTCCTGCCCCTGGAAACAGAACAGGACGTGTCAGGCAGTGGCACACAGACGGGGGGGGGGGGGGGGGGGGCAGAGGCCCAAGGGATTTCCTGGGTAGCGGCTGCCCAGCTAATTCCACTGGGGTCACTTCCAGGACCTGCTGACTAGGCTCACGGATGACATGTGGGACTGAGGGTTCTCCACCACCTCCAGCAGTTCCTAGAGTAGGAATGTGGTGGATGAGATTCCACTCCCTCCCCACACAGGTGAGGTGCTGGGGCAGATGAGGTTCCAAAATGGCTAAGACTCTGCCCTCTACTGTGGGCAAGTCTGAGCTGAGAAGAGCACTGCCCCTGCCCTATAGGAACTGACAGTCTAACATTAAGGATAGGAAAACACAAGACCAAGATGTAAGGAGAAATTAAGGGTCTATCTCAAGGCACACAGAGGATTGGGATAAGGGCAGGATGGAACACAGCAGGAAGGAACCTGGAAGGAAAGGTGTAGCCAGGAAAGGCCTCGTGGACAAGCCCTAGTGTTTGCTTCTACTTGGGACTTTAGTTCATCCATCTGACAAACATTTCCTCAGTGCCTTTAGGGCCAGGCCTTAGACTTGGAAACAAAACACCGACGGGGCGGGGCGGGGGGGGGGGGGGGGGGGGGCAGGGGCGCACCTGGGTGGTTCAGTCAGTTAACTGTCCAACTCTTGATTTTGGCTCAGGTCATGATCTCACGGTTCCTGAGATCAAGCCCTGCATCAGGCTCTGTGCTGACAGCGTAAAGCCCACATGGGATTATCTTTCTCCCTTTCTCTCTGCCCCTCCCTGGCTCTCACACACGAGCCTTCACCCTGGGGCACTTGCGCACGTGTTTTCTCTCTCTCAAAATAAATAAATAAACTTACCAAAAAAAAAAAAAAAAAAAAAAAGAATAAAACATCCACTAGGGGAGGCAGGCAAGAAGAAAGCCCAGAGAATACCTGGGCACAGCAACAGTGAGATGGTCCATGCAAGGGTGTGGTGGGAAATGAGGCTATAAAAGAGAGGCTGAGCCCAATGGCAGACCTTGAGCCCCAGAGTAAGGGGCTCCTCCTAAAGCCAATGGGGAGCCCTTGGGGCTTTCTGAATGGGACAGTATCATCATCAGAGCAGTGTTTTCAGAATATTAATTAGGCAATGAGATAAGGTACCCAGAACGAGACTGATAATATAGAAAGATTTTTAGGGGTGGAAATGAGATTCAAGAAAGTCAGGACCATCTTCTCCTGATTTGCCTTTTCCCCTGATTTGCCTCCTTACAAACTTGTCTAGGCAAAATAACCTTGAAAAACAAAGTCATGAGAGTTAAGAACATAATCAAATAGCATGCTAATATCTCTGGGTCCAGTGGTCTTAAGAGACAAGAATATGAATAGAATGCAGGATTTGAAAAAAGTTAGAGATGTCTGGAATCAGATGGGAAAACACATTTAGGGATCTTAGAGATAATGAAATGCCAAATCCAATCAAGCAGTACATCCAGATGGGTGGGAGGTAGAAACTAATATAACTTCAAAAGTAGGTGACTCACACCAAAAAATTTAGGTTTCCATGACCATCTCTTCTTCTAAATTATGAAGTCTCTGTTAAAGGCTAGAAATCAGACTCCAAGATCCCATCCCATCCCAGGAGATGCCTCTAATCAGTAAGAAGTCTCAATAAGCTAAGGAGGCCACCAAAATATATAGACTTGGAAAAGCAACCCAGATGACAGAACTGCTTCCTTGATCAAGAATTAAACATGCATGTTTAAAAGAGTCATACCTATGTGATTAACATTTGTGCTTAAGGAAATCTGAGCATTTGGTATTTTAGGTAAATTTATATGTTTAAGAGAATTTGGCCTAGGTTACCTCCGCAACTCCAAGTTAAAATGTGAAATTGAGTAACTGATCTAGATTTGTGATTATAAGTTCAAATCTCATTACTGTATATTTATAAAAGGATTTTAAACATATAAGAGCATTTAAAGTTTATGTAGTTATCCATTTAACTTATTAGATTTATAAGAATTATTTAAGTATTCTGAAAAGCTGTGGGTCAGGCAACTACAGTACCTAAATATATAGATAGATAGATAGATAGATAGATAGATAGGTTTATAAATATATATAAATATAAATATATATAAATATAATATTTATAAATTTATAAATTTATTTATAAAAAATATAAATATAAATCTATATATAGATAAATATATATTTATCTAGTGTATATAGTGTATCTTAGTTATACACTAGATAAATATATATTTACCTATATATATAAATATATATATTTATATACTGTATAACTAAGATACTTAACTGAAATAGCATTAAGTATTATTCAAAAGCCCTCAAAAATGATAGTGACATGTTAGACTTATAAATGGAACCAGCTTTATAACCTAAATTTAAAAGTTTAAGAACTAGAGTTCTGAATTTAGTAAATTGAATACTTACTTTGATTTCAACCAAAGTGCAATGTTTCTGGCACACAAAAATCACCTCAAGGTATAATAAGCTTAACAACTAGAAGGACCCCTGGAAAACTCAGAAGAGAAATGTGGCTCCGTTCTTAATAAATGTCTGGTCTCTGGGGAACTGAGAAAGCTTCCGGTCTTGGAAAAGCATCTGAAGACTGAGCCCTCAAGCCCCAGGCTATCCTGCCCAGGGCAGAACACAGCCCTCCCCCTCCTTGGGACAGACCCCTCACTCGTCCGTCAGCCTGCTGGCCTTGGGCAGGGGCAGTTCTAGGCTCCAAACAAGCGTGAACAAAGAAACAGAAAAAAAGGAAGGTGAGGATGAGTAGAATGGGGAAAAGAGTGCAGAGGGAACACAAATCATTTTCCTGAGGAGGCAGCCCCAGACCCTAAAGAGACTGTATATGGGAGAGACTACAGCAGAACTGGCTGGGCAGTGAGAGCCCAGCAGAGAGGAGGTGCATGGCTGGCACTGAATTGAGATGTGTTGCAAGTGTAAAATACATACCAGACTTCAGATTTAGTATGAAAAATGCACAATACCTTATTAATAAATTTATATTCATTATTATATATTGAAATGATAGTTTGTTGGATACAGGGAGCTAAATAAAATATGCAGTTAAAATTAATTTCAGCTGTTACTTTTTACTTTAATACTAGAGAACTGGAAATTCCAGGTGTGGGTCAGCTTCATAGCTAGAGTTTCTACAGGACAGTGCTAGTTTAAAGAGTTCCCACATGGCCAGATGGTATATCAACCCAGGACAGAGGAGCCACTGTTTAAAATGGGCCCACTGGTGTGTGAGTTGTGTGGGTGGGACGGTGAAGGAGGGAAATGGGCCAGGTGGGAGCGAAGACAAGGAGGCAGTCAGTGTTCAGCAATTAGTTCGAGTTTCAGTGGTGAGTATGATGAGGGAGTAGCTCTCGAACAATGGGCATACCCACAAGGTAACAGGAAAGGCGCTGCCTCCATTTCTTGGTTCAGACTATCAATCACTCTATCCAGATCAAATCCTAGAACTTTAGATTTGAGAACAGAACTTAGAAACTCAAGTCAACCCTCCTCCTCCACACCCCTCTTTACAGATGAAGAAACTGAGGCCCAGAAAGGAAAAACTAACTCCGAAAGGGTCACAGAGATTCACTCAAAAATCCTGGTATTTTAAGGTTGCAAACACCTAAAAGCCTGACTTTCTATACAGCTGCCAAGCTTGGCCTTGTTCTACACAATACTTCTTAAGAATGAAAAGTATGGACATAGAGAGAACACAGGGACACCAGGTGTTTCTGTCCCCTAGGGTACATTTGGCAATATGGAGACATTTTGGGGTGTCAGAACTGGGTAGGAAGGGTCTACGGGCATGTAGTAGGTAGGGGTGCTGAACATCCTACAATGCACAGGACAGCTCCCCACAACGAAGAATCATCTGACCCAAGTATCAACAGTGCCAGGGTGGAGAAATTCTGCTAAAGATTAAATTACAGCAATGCCGTTTGTCCCAGAGCACAAAGCACACATGGAAGATGCAAGGGGGGTATTACTGGCCTCTCCAAAACCCCTCATTAGGCAGGTGTGGCACACTGTGTGCCTGTAAACGCGGAACAGCCTGCTGAACGCTGGGGGAAGCTGAGAAAGCAGTTTTCAAGAAGTGGCCCTATTGCAAGAGAAAGGGCACTGCCTAAACTCACATCCTCTAATCCCAGCTGCTCACCCCCACAGGGTCAGAGCTGAATTTGCCCCCGTTTCACAGTCCATGAGGTGAAATAATCATTCTAAAGTACCCTGATGCCCCAACCAAACTAATTTTGAAAGTCTCTATGAAAATGCAAAGGGCTATAAGAGACTCTTAAAAAATGAGAACAAACTGAGGGCTGATGGGGGGTGGGAGGGAGGGGAGGGTGGGTGATGGGTATTGAAGAGGACATCTTTTGGGATGAGCACTGGGTGTTGTATGGAAACCAATTTGATAATAAATTTCATATATTTAAAAAAAAATGAAAATGCAAAGTGCTCCTGTAATCTTTATCTTCTGAAATGTTTCTGAGCAAGACGGACTCTGAACTGTAAACAACTGAGTCCAGATAACTGGCAAGAGATTGTGAAAAACAAGCTCTTGGGAGTATGGCCCAGAAAAATCGGAGTTTGTGGCTGGAAGGGGCCTTAGAGGCCTATTACAACTAGGAGAACAAGCAGAGATCCAGGAAAAAAAGTCCAAAGGTTACACAGAAAGTTCCTACATATTAATTTCTATTGTCAATTAACTGAACACAGGGAATTAATGGAATCCAGTTTTAGATTAAAGGTAGATTAGATTCCAGGTAGATTAATGGAATCTACCTTTTTCAGGGAATTAATGGAATCCAGTTCTAAGAACTGATGATGTTACTGAACCCAGAGCTCTCATTGTGGTGAAATTCTCCCCCATTTCTACCTTGTAACTCTCACAAGACACTAGTTTTGAGTATAATGATGAATCCAATCTTTTTCTAACATTTTAATCGGCTTCTCTCTCCTGTCTTTCAGTCTCTGCAGTCCTTCCTCCAAGGTGTCTCAGCTTTTGGAACCCGGTGTCTTTTTCTGACCAAGTGTTTCAATTCCCCAGTCCACATTCCACCCCTGCAGAATGAGAAGAGCCTCTTTCGCCCTGATTCTTCCTCTTAGTTCCTGAGGAAAATCCAGATTCTGCCCTGGGGAACAAACTGAATCCTAAACTTGACACCGGCAGGTGTGAGGTGCAGAGACAGCAAGAACAAGAGAGGCCTGAGGTCACTCCACAGACACAAGGAGAGAAATTTCCCGCAGGTCAAGTGGAGGGCTGAGAGCACGGGGATACAGCGCCATAAGCAAGGACACCAGAGGCCAGAGAGTGAGGAAGGAGATCGGTGCCAGCAGGTGGGAAAGCTACCGGGAAGAAACCTAACGGATCAAAGGGAGCTGCAGCAGACAGGCAGAGGTCAGGCAGGCTGGAGAAATCGGGGAGACTTCCTTGCAGAAAAGGGGTGGGGGGGAGGCCTCCTTTGAGGAGCAAGAGAGTGGCTCCCCGAGGCGGTGCAACTCCAGGACGCTGCCTCACCTGGGGCCCTGCCGCAGCGCTCTGGGCCGCTGCCTCGGCCCGCGCAGCCCGGGCACAGCTCGCCAGTACCAAGAACCCGGATGGGTCGCCGGGCGCGGACTCCACCAGGGCCGCTTTCACAGACGTAGTGCCCAGGTCGATACCGAGAATGACCGACCGTGCAGCCATAGTCGGAGGGCGAAGCTGCCAAAGCTTCAAAGCGCAACACAGGTGACGTCGGAGGAGTAGCGCCCCCTCCCGCACCCTCCACCCGGCTTCAAGGCTCCGACGCGAGGCCTCTCCTGCCAATCCTTCAGCCACACCAACATGGAGGCCTCTCGCCTTCCCATTGGTCAAGAAAAGCGGAGCCCCGCACCACCCCTCATGGCAGGCCCTGGCTATAGGCGGAGAGGCTATGGAAGGCGGGACCTAGAAGGCCCGTCCTGCAAGGCAGCAGTTCCAGGGCAGTGCAGCGCTGCCCGGGCTTCGTTTACCGAACTAGCGCAGGGCACGCCTACAGGCACTGGGCGCTCCAGGGGTCTCTGTGTCGTAAAGGGGGCTTAATCTTCCCTCACACCCGAGCCCTCATCCCTCCCAAGACGCCTGCGCCCCTCTGCTCCGCCCCCAACCCTTCCTGATGGTCGGGCTACGACTAAACTACAGTTCCCAGAGTGCATAGCGCCGAAATCTGTACCCGGAGAATCAGGTGGCCGGAGTCCGGTGACTTCTGGTCCGCCCTCACCCCAAGTCAAGCCGGCCGGGGGAAGCGGGTGCAGTCACAAACGGCTCCTGCGTGCCGTGTGTTGGGTTCCCCGGGCCTAGAGGATCTCAGGTGAGAGCCGGCGCGGCCCCAACAGCCTCCCCCCATTTCCCAGACGGAACCCCAGAGGGCTAAAGACTGGTACAGTAAGTCGGTTGAGATCTTGCAGCGCATCTAGTTCCCCCCCAGCCGCGCCAGGGCTCCACCACCTACGAGCAGTCCCGGCCTCGAGACACCGGACAGCCTCGAGGTTGAAAGGCCCGCTTGGTGGTGAGCAGAGGCAGGGGACGTTGGGCTGATGAGGCGGTGTGGGTGGCTCTATCCCAGTGCAAGTCTGAACCCCTTCCCCGCCTTCTGGTTAGTTGCCGCCTGAATCCAGGTCGCGGAGTTTGCAGTCGACTTTGGAGAGAGGAGATGCTGAGAAGGCCCTTCCAGAAACTCCAGTTGATGTGCTGAGCGCGGGTCTGGGCTCTGGGGAACTGGGTATGATGAGACCCTGCCCTGCATTCCGGGGCTTTCAGGCTGGAGGAAAGGATGACAAATGACTGGGCCCTGCCTTTTCAACAGAATTGAGAAAAAGTAACACCTATGCTTTATGAGAGCTTGCTAGGCGCCCTAGGCAACAGCAGTAATCATTTTACAACTTTGTTTCTCAGTCTTTTTTCCTAACCAGACTGTCCCCACCACCATGAAATTTTAATACCACGAATTAACTCTGTTTGTGAACTGTGGCTCTTTGGAAGGCCACAAGCCATGCTTTACTTTTCATCTCCTTTAAAAGTCGTATGATGTAGTCTCACTGTCCCTGTTTTACATTAGGAAATTGAAACTTGACTCCTCAAGTTAAATAGCACCCCAAAGTAATACGGCTAATAAGTGGGGAGCTCAGGTTCAAACCTGTGCAGTCTGTCTGTAGGGTACACGTTCCTTGCCACTTTCTGTATTCTTCAAGAGGAGACGCAAGAAATTCCAGGTTATAAAACAGTTGACAGGACTAAATCAGATACCTGACAGGAGTTGGAGACCCCTAGCCACAGGTTTCTTCTGGAATGGATGGTTTGGGAGTGAGAGACCTCTTAAAGTGGTATCTGAGTGAGGCCTGGAAGATAGACCTTAACACAGGAAGAGGGGCATGCCTGACTGAGCCCATTGTCATGAAATTCTCCATTTCTACCTTGCAGCGTTCACAAGACATAGTTTTAGTGTGTAGCTATGAATCTGACCTTTTTCTCACATTTTAATCGACTTACCTCTTAATGTCTATCTGTCCTGATGTCTTTCCTCCAAGGTATCTCAGCCTCTGAGCCTGGGAGACCTTTGCTAACCAAATATTTGAGTTTTTCAGCCCACATTCCATTCCTGCAGGATGAGAGAAGAGTTGGTTAGGCCTGATTTGTATCTGATTTCCAGAGGAAAATCTAGACTCTACCCTGAGGGACATTCTTAATCCTGAACTTGAGGACATGGGCAGGTGTGAGGAGCAGAGAGTGGCAAGAGTGAATGGGAGATGCATGGTCATTCCAGACACAGGAGAGCAATTCCCTACAGGTCACAGTACAGAAAGTGGGTGGTAGAGGGCACAGGGATGCCAAAGGCGAGGCCTCCAGAGAAGGCTAGAGAGAGGAGGTCAGTGCCAGCAAGGGGAAAAGCTCCGGAGATAAGACCTAACAGTCAAAGGGAGCTGCATCAGGCAGAGAGGCCCCTGGAGGAGGCAAGGACAAGCAGAAGTCAGGCAGGCTGGAGCAGTGAGGAAGACTTATTTGAAGGGAGGGGTGTATCAGGAGGCTCCTTGAGGCCTTTTGGGAAAACTGAAACCAAAGGGATGTTTCCACACAGACCTCTCCTAGCTGTCCCCACAGGGATCCCCAGAGGCTGTCAGGTGGGAAGGCCTGGGCTCTGTGTGCCAAGGCAACATGTATAGACCAAGTTACAGATATCCATGCTGACCTGCCCCATCTTGACACATGGTTCACCTGCTGTGTGTCGGGGATTATGGGTATTATGCAGTGCATCTCCCTCGCTTCACCAGTGAGTTTCTCCTGGGCTAATCAGGGCCTTGTCCCTCACTGGCTCCCCATCATGAGTGATCCCTGCTAGTCCTGGAGGGACTTAACCAAATGTCAGTTGGTGGCATTAGCCCCTTAGGCTTTTGTCTCTGGACGGGGAATGAAATTAATTTCCTTAAGGGTTTTAGGTTCGCAAAGTCAAATATCTGACTACAGTGTGAATAACTTTTTGAAAAAAAGGACCCTCAACCGGGAAGAGTGCATTCTTTCTTTTCGTTAACTAGGTTGCAAGAAGCAGTTGAAGAGGGGAAAAATTCAGTGTTTGTCTACTTCCTCAGAGTGGAACCTTACACAACACGCTTAGCCTCTCTGAGCCCATTTCCCCACATATCAAACAAAACTAAGTCTCCTCACACCCACTCACCCTAGAGTCTCCTCCTCCAAGCTGGTGATACAAAGCCCATGAGGTCACAGGTGTGAGGTGAAAGTCCTTTATGAACTGTCTATGCCATGGTTCCAAATGGCATATTGTCCACTTGTTGCTGAGCTGCTCCAACTTTAACCTGAACTTCTCTTGCTGTGTGTTCTTTTTCCTAGTTCTTTGAAATTGAAGAACATGATAAGCAGTTGGCTGATGATTTCTATCCTTCTTCCCCTGAAGTTCATAGAGAAATGTGGTAAGTTTAGAAATGGGCCTCTTTGTAAAGAGGGAGATGGTGCTATAGAGTAAGTGGCCTGACCTGTTTGTAGCCAGTGGCTTAGGATTGTCCAGACTCTGCATGCGCCTGCCTGCCCGTGGCCAAACGACCAATCGGTGATGGAGCAGACCCAGGTCTGGAGTCCAGGAGTTTGACAGGGAGCCAGACGGTTCCAAGATAATTGGCCTTTTTCACAGGGTCCCTGTTACTTTTCCATGTCACCAAAGTCAAACTGTGGAACTCCGACAACTTCTTGCCCTGTAGACCTCACAGAGGAATTATGTGGGTCCTGGGAGATGCGCAGAAGCAAATGAGGTGGCCACCTTTTTGTACCTGGTTCTTCTCTCAGGTTCAGATACCTGAGGAGTCTGCCTGGCATCCCCTGGTAAGATGAAAAGACCTTCTCTTAGGAACCGAGGAACAGGGTGCCGCAGCCCAGGAAGGGGTAGGGCCTCACAGAACGCAGGCTGGTCGTCGAAAGATGCCTTAGGGTTTGTGCATCTTTGTGAAGCTTGATCTTCAGAGCAGGGCCCTTAGAGGGCTGCATCATTCTATCAGTTCTCCTACTGCCTGAAACATTGCTGAGATTCCTTCATGAAAAGAAAAGAAAGTGTTTAGCACTCCTAAGATGGCAGGCCAGTTATTTTGATCATCAGCTTGGCTATTGTCAAGGGACAATAGCAAGGCTATTTAAGGGATATCTTCAAATCCCTAACAATTTCAAATGAACCTTATACAAGCAATACAAATCCTGCAGAGGCTTCCCAACCATACACAGTGGCTGTACCATTACAGTTATCTGGCCTCTTGAAGGCTCTTCCAGGTTTATTAAACAATCAGTCATGTTACTTTGCAGTCACACCTTGTGGATAAGCAATTGCCAAGAAAGGGAAGATTGCACCATCCTGGTGTTCCTCAATACGGATTCCAGAATCCCGCCCCAGACCTGTGGGATCATATTCTTGGGGCCTAAAAGGCCCAAGTGTATGTCACACCCGCATTAGCAGGCTTTAGATAAAGCCTTAGGAGAGAAGAGCATATCCAGCCACCACCATCTCAATTAAACAGAGGGGAAACTTAGGCCCAGGAGGGGGTAAAAGTCTTCCCCAAAGTCACAGAGCTAGAAAACAGCAAAGGTGGAACCTGCCTAGGATCCCTGCTCCATTTTATTACTTCACCTCCTTTCCTGAATCTCATTGAAAAAGAATGGTGGAAACCACCATAAAATCAAGTGAGTGAAATTGGGTTTCTGACCTCATTCTGCCTTGCCTGTCTGCTCTTTACTTTGGGCGTCGGTCGTCCAGGACTGGATGAGATGATTGGCCTTCAGAGTTTGTGGTGTCTGACTTCTCCGGGTGGAATCTTGAGGTACTACGACCTAGTGGCAAGAACCTGGGCTTGAAACTTGGGTTTGAATCCTGCCTCCATCACTGAGCCGTGTGGGCAAGACACTCCCTCTTGGGATTCTCAGTTTCCTTATATCTGAATTGGAAATGAGAATACCCACCTCTCACTGTTACAATAATTAGAGAATGGGTTAACAGTGTTAGCAGAGTGGGTGGGGTGGGGAGCACAGTGGGCGGTGCCAACAAGTATTTCTTAAAAAAAAACCCAGGTTTTTCTCAGGGGAAACTTGGGGTGGTTTCATTAAGACTTATTTGGTAATTCTGATGTGTCCAGAGACTCTTCCTCCAGGGCAAACTGTAAAATATGCTTTCCCTGGATATGATGCCTGCTTTGTAACTGCCTTCCATCTTGGGCTTAAAAATGCTCTGCAGTGTTTAAATGATGACGAGAATGGTCACCAGCAATTATTTAGCACTCAGGCCATGTGGAGGGTGGGTCGCAAACACCAGTGTTACATGTAGTGCCATTCTCCCCATTTTATGGGTGAGGAAAGACAGACCCATAGAGGCTCAGAACCTTACCCGTTGTCACACAGCGAGGACGTGACAAAGCCAGGATGAACCGTGTGACTTCAGAGCCCAGTCTGTCAGCTGCTAAGTGCCACTGTCTTCCCTGGCTCTAAGTGAGGGGAGAGTAAACATTCCCTGATGTGGTTCTATGAGAGTTCACAGCCTCCTCTCTTAAAATGCAAAGACTGCGGATGAGCAAAGGCATGTTGATCTCTCACTCACCCTGACCACAGCCCAGCAGAACCCTAGGGCACCAGAGCTTATGGGTGGACCCAGAGGTGTGGGTAGCTGCCTGGCCTCACTTTCAGTATCCCTGTCCTGGGCACTGTCTCGTCAGTGGTTTTGCTTGTCTAGTGTGGCCCTCAACTCTAGACAGAAAGTAACATCAGGGACTTACACACTACTGCCCCACCCCGCTCCACCCCACCCCCAGCTGTGCAAGCCCAGAACAAGCCCAGAACAAAGCTTCGCGTTGACATCAGAGTGTGGAAAAGGGGCAGAGTTGCCAAAGCCGCCTCCAGGCCCTGAGGCTACACTTAAGGGAGGGATCATCTTACTCAGCTCTGAGAAGCTTGGCCTCTGAAAGGGCCAGCATGGGGACAGACCTACTCAGCGGCACTCAGCCAGGCAGCTGTACTGAGAGCATGGAACTAGAGACCTCAGACTGTGGGAGTCTCAGCTTGGAGGCTTGCAGATGCAGGTGACAGAGCCTGGGTCTGCATTCATGTGTGCAGGGCTAATGTGGGCCCCTCAGGGGCCCCAGGCAGCAGAGCCAGGCCCGGGAGTACAAGTTCCAGGCTAGCCAATTCCTTTGCAGGAGATGAGGTTACTATTCCTAGAGATGTTCAGGCAGAGGAAGAGCACCTTCCAGGTAGGAGTAATGAAAAATGGGATCAGACAGTGGAGGTTAAATTAGGGAACTTTTATGTTCCCTTCCAATCTGAACACCTAAAAATCTCAGATCTCAGTTCCTCATCTTCTGCCCAGAGGGGAGTGGGGAGAGAGAAACCTGGGGCTGCCTACAGCTGCTCCCTCTTTAATCAAGTTGAGCTCCTTCTTTCCCCTGTGGACTCCCTTTCCTGCCCAGTCTAGATTCGTGACCACTCCTTAGCCCTTGCATAACCGTGAAGGCCTCGAGGTAAGGGAGGTGAGGTGGACAGGTGCCTGGGGCTTTGAGCACACCTGGGAGTAGGGGTGGGGTGTGAGTGTGGGCTGCCCAAAGAACACTGGAAGAGGTGGGGGAGAGGCTGGCTCACTCTGGTTCTATAGCCAGGTTGCTCTAGGGTATTTGGCCTTCCCAACCTGCTTCCGCCCTCACTCCCAAGGCCTATTTGTCTACTTTATCCTGCATCAACACCTTAATGCCAAGAAGAAATCCCTATGTGAGACTGTGGTGTTCACCATTCTCCAGCCCCCAGAGTCAGCCTCAGGAAGGGGATCAGTGAATGGGTTTAGCTAAGTTAGTATGGAGCCCAAAAGGGTTCTTTAGAAACAGGATAGCTGGGCCCTGTGTGTCTCTGAGAGTACAGGAAGGGGCTGGAGCAGTTCTACAGGGCCATTTTAGCCCCATGAACAGAGGAGACCCCTGTGCTTTCCCATCTGAAGAGGTGGTTCAAGTCCACATTTTCCAGTCCCGGATCGATCCTTGAATTCCTGCATGACAGTTTTTGGGGCTCCTATCTCTGGGTAACTCAGCCCCAGAGCTTCTTGGTGTGGGAAAGAGGAAGCTACACTGTTTCCTGCTCAGGCCTGTGTCTGCCTCTGTCTCTCTGGTGTCAGAGGGAAAAGAATGTAATGAAGGCTCAGGTTTCCAGGTCCATCACTTATGCCCCCCAGGGCGTCCACATCTTCTCCTAGAACATGGGGGTTGCCGTGAGTCAGCGCTCATGAGTTCAGATGTCAGGGATCCTTGTCCCAGCTTTTCCTTGTGGGCCTGAGTTCTCTGACCTGATGGCTTGTCATTGGTTTGGGCCCTTCCAGAGTCGACAGTCGATCTCACTGTTCCTCCCACTGTGAAGCTGGAAAATGGAAGTTCGGCCAACATCAGCATCACCCTTCAGTAAGTTCCCGGGCTCAACTCTACTATCAGCTGAGTTCATTCACCCTGTGGCTGGGTCAGAGCTGACCCCTGGCTCCGTTCATATTTCAAGTGTGATGCCTTTGCCTCTTCACTTTAAGACAAACTATGGGGTGCCTGGGTGGCTCAGTCAGTTAAGCGTCCAACTTAGGCTCAGGTCGTGATCTCCCAGTTCACAAGTTCAAACCCCACATCGGGCTTTATGCTGACAGCTCAGAGCCTGGAGCTTGCTTCGGATTGTGTGTCTCCCTGTCTCTCTGCCCCTCCCCTGCTCATGCTCTGTCCTCACCACCCAAAAATAAGTAAACATTCAAAATAAAAATTAGAAAAAGACAAGCCAGAGAAGGGTCAGTGGATATGCTATATGGTATTCTATATGGTATTATCAAGTCCCTTCTCTCTTGAAAAAATAAAATTTTAAAAACAAAAACCAAAAGACAAGCCAGAGAAAGAGAGGCGATAGCAGGTGGTCTGCAGATTGAGGTCCTAGAGTCTTTCCCCACCAGCCGCTGAATCCTTGTTTCTGGTCAGAAGAGGAGGAAGGGGGATTCTCCATAGAGACGTGAACCTTTTCCCCTTCTGAGAGATGTCCTTAAGTGACCAGCAGTTGATGTCAGACCTCAGGGTGGTCCTTCCCAAGGCTCTGAGCATTTGATGACAGCCCTGAAGATCAGGGGGCAAGTTGCTGAGCTGCTCACCAACACTTCTGAGATCCCTCCTGAAAGCAGAAGTGAACATACTGGGTGAATCCCATTCATGGCAACCCTCATGCTTCGCCTTGTCTGAGAGTGTTCCTTGCTGACCTTTGCTGGTTTAGGGGTGAGGTGCTGGCTGAGTACAGACTGCCAGAGAGCCTGCCTCCTCTTCCATATTCTTCACTGCTTCTCTCTACTCTTGCCTCCCAGCCAGGAGGATTCCCCAGGATGAAGGTCTAGAACCCTGTCCTTTACTCTTTGCCCTTCTGCCTTTTCTTTACCTCTCCTGGGCAGTCTGATCTCAGACCAAAGCTTTGGTAGCAAGGCTCCCTAACAGACCTGCATTCCGTCCCAATTCCTGCCACCTCTCTATGTGGATACCTTATAAATCTGACAGGCCATCCCCTCACCACATCGTCCCTCTCCAGAATCCTTGAGTGGCATTCCATAGCCTTCCAAATTAACTCCAGGCCTGTACATCCACACTTGAGGACACCACCGACTACTCCCATCAGACACATCTCATGGCTTTCTAGGGACACACCTATCCCTGCTCACAATTGAGTCCTTGGAAGCCTTCTCCACCAGAGCAAATGGCATGGTCCTGTTGGCCTCTGGCAGTCACAGCCAGTTCCCCACCTTCTCAGGGTCTCACCTGGCCCCCATGGGCTTCTTGTCTCCTAATACAGATAGAAAGCTCCTAAGGAGCAAGGACCCCACCTGTCTGAGACTCAGGACCTAGCACATAGCACATTTAATGCTAATTGCTTGAGAAGTGACAGGCCTATGTGAAATCGAGAGGGTTGGTTGAGATCTCACAGTGTCCGGCTTCTCAGTAGTAATCAGACTCTTGTCCTCCACAGGCATCCGTTAAATGCAACTTTGGTGATCACTTTTCAAATCACATTTCGTTCAAAAAATGTTACTATCCTTGAGCTCCCTGATGAAGTAAGTAATGAATTTTAACTGATGGGTGGAGAACTGCTGGGTAACAAAATAGTCTTTAAGTGCGTACCTGTAGAAATAGGCCACCTTGTTTTTATACTGTGGGCCGCCCCTGTTCCATCATTCTCGAAATCTCTGATTTTGGCTTTGTTGGTCTCTTTGACGATGGGCATTTTATGCCACATAGATGGAATTAGGAAAGTGATGGTAAGAAATTTGAGGCAAAAATGGTCCTGGGAACGTAGAAGAAATTCATATGATGATTTTCTAAAATTGTGCTACTTAGAGGGTATTGGTGGACCAATACTATTGTCCCTTCTTGAAAACCTTTTAGAAATGCAGAATCATGGGCCCCATCCTAGACCTACTGATTCAAAACCTGCGTATGAGCAAGATCCCCAGATTATTTAGGTCCACACTGAAGTTTGCAAAGCATTATTCTGAGATTCCATTGGTTGAGTGTTATTTCCAAAAATCAGTGCCAAATGCTGTCTAATGATCACGATTCATAGCCCTTATGCATTTATATGTTAATATACACACTGCTTCTACCTTACCAACATTTGAGCCAATTACAAATTGACTAAGTAAAAAATACCAATAGGGGAGAATAATGTAGAGAATAAACAGTGGTTTAAAAAAAAAGACAGAATAAATGCAGGGATAACTCTGAGGCATGTCACAGGCCCTGTGTGGTTGTAGAAATGGGCTGCAAGTTGGCTCTGAGGCCCCTGGCAAGAAAACGGCACTAAAGCATGCGATCAGATAAAGCCTGTCAACCCAGAAGGGCCTTGTGTGGGAAGGGAGTCCCCTCTCACCCTTTGGTGAGCACCACGCCTCATTAGACTGAGCCACTTCTCACCACTTCCTCCTGCCCTGGGGTATGAAGCCTGCTGCAGGGTAAGAAAAGCCTGGTGGTTCTTACAGCAGGTTGTGGCACCCAGCTGACGTCTGGCATGATCCACAGATCAAATTTAGACTCTGAGGAATGACATTGATCGCCTAGTTTCAGGTCAGACTGCTAAGTAAAAGTATCATCTTTTCGAAATCCGTGAAAGTCAAACATCATTTTAAGCAAAAGAAGCCTGACACAGTAAAGTAGATTGTATGCTTCTTTGTGCATAAAGTGCACACCCAGTCAAGGCAAATCTGTGGTGTTGGTCAGCATAGTGGTTTCCCCTTGGGGCTTAGGTGTGACTGGAAAAGAGCCGAATAGGGCTTCTGAATGCTGGAAGTGTTCCATTTCTTGACCCGAGTGCTTGATCTTGGTTTGTGGATATTATTTCATCAAGCTGTGATGTGTAAACTTTTCTGCACATATGTTATAATTCACTTTCATAAAAATGTTAATGGTGGATAACATTGTATGTCAACTATAATTAAAAAAAAAAAAATCAATGGTGGGAGTCAAATCCAGTTTTAGAGTGATCCATATGAGTACCAACCCACTTTCCAGGAGCCAACCTATATGGCCCCTCCCATCCAACTCTAGCCAGTCCTGTCTCCTGCCTTTGGAAACTACTGGTTAGAACTAGGGGCCTGACCTATGAGCCTTGGACAAGGTACCCCACCCAGCACATCACAGATTCCTCACTTGTAGACATAAGGTTAATAATGTCTGCTTGACAAGGGTTATGAGGATTAAAAGCCATAGCGAGTATAAAATGTCTAGGATTGTACCTGGCATGCAGAAAGAAAGCACAGAGTGAAAGATAGTGGTAGATTTTGTGGACCTAAAACTGCTCTTAAAAATAAAGTTTATTAATTAAAAAAAAAAAAAAAAGATAGTGGTAGTTATGATTTCCTTCTGCCCTGTACCAGTTGATTTCCAGTTGACCAGTTTTCTTCCTTCCTAGTTCCTGAAGGGACGTAGTGGCCCACTTACAGATATACAAACAACATTGCCAAGAAAACCTGTTAAAAATAAGAAAAAAATAGCCAAAAGTAGTATGCATCATGAGGACGTGGCTTGCAAGAGGTGGGCCATGAATTAGACTCTGGGCTTTGCGGCAGCCGCTCATACCATTTTATTTGTTCCGCCAAAGCCCCCTGATTTCTAATGCTAAAAACATAAAGTCCTTCCAGGGTCCTCATAAAGAAGCCACTGAATTCTAATGACTGCATCCTCACAACGCCTGTGATATGGGTGGAGGTGTGGGGCCCAGAGCATTACCCAAGGAGCAAAGAGGGGGAGACAGTTTGGGTCAGCAAAGGTATCATCCTGCTCCCTGCCACATTCGGGGGATTTGAGAGTATCCAAGGAAATGACTGGGAGATCAGATGTTGCAGGCAAGCCTCTCTCTTTCTTGGAGAGAACTTTTGATAAACATAAAATGTTTATCAGAAATGAGGGTGAGAATGTTCTCCCTGACAAGTGTCTGTTGATTGTACCTCTTCTGTTTTGTCACTTGGCAGCCACACTGGGCGTGGGGCAGATGTTGTTTGTGGATATTGAGGAGCCTTCCATAATAGCAGAAGTAGAAGTAATAACAGACATAGTATTTATGGACTTTATGTCATTCATAGCAACCCTGAAAGGTAGACACTTCTGTTATCCACTTGTACAGGTGAGCAAACTGAGGTTGAATAACTTGCCTGAGATCACATGGTTAGTGAGAGGAGAGCTGTCCCACCTTCCCTGGGAGTTGAGGCCTGAGGGCAGGGCTATTGTTCTGCTCAGAAAGTCTAACACACAGGTGGGGGGAGGGGGTTCTTGGGGGAGGGGTAGTTGGTCCAATGTTTCTCCCTTTTGTTAGTAAGCTCTTGGAAGGTCCGCACTGTGTGTGATCCGTCCCACTATTTCCTAGAGTGGAGCCTGGAGCTGGACACTCAGGTCCCAATAACTATGTAGCACTGGATCGAATTCAGTTTTCCTAACAGGTTGTGGTGCCTCCCGGCGTGACAGATTCCTCTTTTCAAGTGACGTCTCAAAATGTTGGACAACTTACTGCTTATCTGCACGGAAACCATTCCAACCAGACCGGGTAGGCTGGCCTCAGCCCACATAGGCTTAAATGATGAGATGGGAGGCGGGCATCGTTGGGCACATGGGGGCTTCCTTCGAGCCCAGCCTCCGCTCATCCCCAAATTCTTTCTAGCCCGAGGATCCGCTTCTTGGTCGTCCACAGCAATATCGTTAGCATCATAAACCAGGTGATTGGCTGGATTTACTTTGTGGCCTGGTCCATTTCCTTCTACCCTCAGGTGATCACCAACTGGAGGCGGAAAAGGTAACCAACTCACTGAGCTTTACTTGCAGTCACTTGGGGCTGGTAAGATGGGAGGCATCCCAGCGAGGCTGTAGGCAGCATGGGTTCAGACTTTCTTCCTCGGCTCTTCTCTCTTCCTGCCCTTTCTAGAAAGTTGTCCAGTATGAAAGCTCTAAGAGCCTGTGGCAGGACTTGCAGTGCTAGGCATTTGGTCTGTGGCCCAGTTCAGCCCCTCCCTGTGAAAGCAACGAATTGGGGCTTCTCAGGGAAGCAGAGAATGTGCTGGGAGGGAGGAGTCCACCACATCTGCGGTTCTTGGTCCATCCAGCCCTGCAGGAATTAGTGTCAAGTCCTGCTGCAGTGCTACAGCTGGGTCCTTCAGCCTTGGAGGTTAAGCGACCCCACCCTGACTTTAAAGACAAAGTGGGCCTGGAGTTGTGTCTTTGCATAGCAAGGACCCAAGCTGTCCTGCAGTTACCCCAGCCACATGGGCCTCATAGGGCTGCTAAGCTGGGAGCCAGGGACGGAGATGCTTTCTCTCTGAAGGAGGCCTCCAGACTTCCCTCCGGGCCAGGGCTTATGGAGGCAGAGACAGGGGAAGGAGGGAGGACACTGGTTCCCAAGAGGGTGGGATAGTGTGGCATCGATTGCGGTGTGCAAAGGGGCCTGAGGACAGTGCTCTCCTTGGGAGAGCTGGGCCCTCCTCCCCATGTGTTGGGAGCTCTGTCCCCTCCCATCTTTCCAGTCTCACCTTTTACCCTGCTTTGTCTCTTTGTCGCTCCCATGCCAGTGTCATTGGTCTAAGCTTTGACTTCGTGGCGCTGAACCTGACAGGCTTCGTGGCCTACAGTGTGTTCAACGTTGGCCTCTTCTGGGTGCCCTACATCAAGGTAATGCCCACTGCAGCTTGGCCCCGGTTGTTTGGTAGTTTGGCTGCACCTCACCCCCAGGCTTCTCCCAACCCCTCAAACAGGAGCAGTTTTTCCTCAAGTACCCCAATGGAGTGAACCCCGTGGATAGTAACGACGTCTTCTTCAGCCTGCACGCAGTCGCCCTCACCCTGGTTATCATCGTGCAGTGCTTCCTGTACGAGGTGAGAGATGAGCTGGTGCCCACCCCACCTCAGGTGCCAACACCCACCACCACCAGCCGCCACCCATACCTCCTATTTTATAGAAGACACAGAAACTCGGCATCTGCTTACTGGGGCCGAGATAAGAGGCCCGGCCCCATGCTGGACATAGGGAACACCCATGAGCCCAAGCCCTCAGGACCCCCAGGTGTGGGGTGAGAGACACAGAGGCAGTGATGACCCAGCGGGTTGAGAGTTGAGTAGGACGGGAGGACACGGGCAGCTCATGGAGGCCCTGACACAACCAGAGAGGAGGGGGAGGGCGTCAAGGAAGTGGCTCTGAGTTGTGGTCCATAGTATAAGTGATGTTGCCGTGGTGGTGGGGCGGCCCCAGTGGGAGGACAGAACTCTGAAGGCCAGGGGGCAGTGAGAGGAACTATGACCAGATGTTTGTGGCTGGGGTTCAGGGTCCCGGTGAGGGGAGCAGGCTCCTGAGGGGTCCAAGGGTCTGGAGTGCCAGGCTGAGGAGAATGGCCTCCGCTGCACTGCTGGGGGCTGTTGAGTGCCTCAGCAAAGAAGGCACCATAAGGCCGGTTTTCAGGGGATCACTGACCTGCACGTCTTCTCTCACTTCCCTGTGGGTGCAGTGTTTCCTTCAGGGAGTTCCCTTTGCACATGCAAGGTCAGCCGGGGACTGCTTGGTTCCCACTGTCATGGACCTTCTAGGTTACCTTTCTGTGAAGCCTGGTGAAGGAGACCTGCTTTGGGGAAAGGTAGGGGTGAGGGATAGATTCCAGAGATGATCAGGCTCCACCTGGATCATGGAACAAGTCTGGGCTGGAATGGGGCACCAGGCCTCCAGTGTGTTGGGGGCCACGTTCCCAGCCCTTGGTGGCCTCTGAGAGGTACCCGTTCTGCAGTGTGGGAACAAGAAGCAAATGGGCTCTGGAAAGTCCAAGAATGACTGAACTAGAGATCCTGATAGCGACAGTGGTGTGCTTGGCACTGGACTCTCAACCCCCACCACCTATCCCCTTCCCTTCCCTCTCTCCATCATCCTCAGCGAGGCAGCCAGCACGTGTCCTGGCCTGCCATCAGCTTCCTGGTGCTCTCGTGGCTCTTTGTGCTCATCACCATGATTTTGGCTGCAGTCGGGGTAACCACGTGGCTGCGGTTTCTCCTCTGCTTCTCCTACATCAAGCTCGCGGTGACGCTGGTCAAGTATTTTCCACAGGTACCTCCAGGGCCCTCCTTACTTTCCACATGGCCATTAGAGTGAGAGGGATGAGATACAGACCCCAGGTCCTCCCACGGGGCAGCCCGTAGCCGGGGTGAGGAGGCATGAATGGAAGGTTGCAGTGGAAGCCACGAGCGCAGCCAGAGCAGGGCCAGGCAGAAAGCCGGCCTTAAGTACTGCTGCTCCTCCCTGGAGCCAGGAATCGCCTGAGGAAGTCAGTGGAGACTTCTCTGAGCTCATGCTCCACTCTGAGAGTCAGGTTGTGCAGGTCACTTCTCTCGCCATCCCAGTCTTTCCTAATGACTTCGTCTGCCCCCTACTCTCGCCCCCTGTTAGCACAACTGATGACCCTGAAGAGCAGCAGCCGGATACTTGGAAAAGATTAAGTGAGAGGAAGTGGCCCAGGGCTGCGACCTCTGACCTCCATCTCCCATCCAGAGATGCCTTCCTCAGAGGTCTCATCCAGGGTCCACTTTAGGGGCCTTCAGCATGCTCCCTCAAGTACTAAGGCCTGTTCAGATGCAGAGACCTAGAGTCAAACACATCTTGCCCCATAGCCCAATGGCCCAGGACAGGGGAAGGTGTGAAATAGCTGCTAATGGTGGGCTCCACCCCTGAATCTAGGGCCTCCTTTAACCTACCCCATTTCCAGTGCAAAAGCCCCCTTTTCAGTCTCCCTGGTGCAGGGAGGCTTGTATTTCCTGGGCTCAGGAAGGATACCATTTTGCCAGAGTCAAGGTCCATCTCCTGGAGGGCACGGAAACAGATCAAGAGCCTTAAGGATGAGCAGGACTTAATTGTGTGGATGAGAGAGGAGGGGGCATTCGGGGGGGGGGGGGGGGTGGCAGCAAGGAGACCTTGCTGGCTGAGCAGTGTTGAAACTAAGAGGGCCCTAGGGGGCTGGGGAAGAAGGCTTCGCAGTTGAGGGGGATAGGTCTTGAGGGAACCGGGGCCACAGTTCCTGAGTGTGGGAAGGCTTGGGCCTGGTCAGTCTAGGAGGCAGGAGCCCCACCTGGAGACGCTTGGAATTGTCCCAAAACTGGAGAGGTGGCCGCAAGCATAAAAGAGGGTGGGAGAGGACAAAGGGGAACTCACAGGTGGCTGGCTGAGAGAAGACCACCACAGGGGCCATGCCCTCCCTCTTGGATGATAGGGAGGTTGCCCCAGTCAGAGAAGTCCAGAGGGTTCTGGTGTTGGAGGAAGGATGTGGGGCAGCGGCGGCAGGAAGTGGGGGGATGTCCACGTAGACCCACCCACTAGACCTAGGAAGCTGAGTCCCCAGAGCCCAGCCAGAGCTGTGGTGGAAGTCCAGTCCACTCTACCGATGGGGAAAACTGAGGTTAAGAGAACTCCAGTAACTCTCCCGAGATAACCTCCTTCCTGGGGTGGAGCTGGGGTACCAGACCAGACAATCAGACTCCTAGCCTATGTTGATAAGCACAACACGAAGTCCAGGCTGAGTTTAGGAAGACCCTTCAATGGAGATGAGAAGAAAAATCAGTTGCTAGAAAACCAGGGCAGGGTTTTGTCACAGAACAGGAAAGGATGAAGACTATGGAGAAGCAACATCCCCCACTCCTTTGCAGTTGCTAGGTGCAGGGATGGGAGGAGGAGGGCTGTTGGCCGTGCACCCAGATGAGACCCCCCCTGGACCCGCCCATACTCCTTCCTCTGCTGGCAGAGATTGTCAGAGCCCAAAGGTCACTGTGTTCTTTGGAGCTGAGGCCCAAGCACATGAGTGGGAGGAATTAGAGCTGCTCTTGTTTAGAGTGGCGGTCACAAGGTGCATGAGGCAGCCACTCAGCCCCCTCACTGCCGACCTTATGTCTGCCCATGTGTCTGACTCAGGCCTACATGAACTTTTACTACAAAAGCACTGAGGGCTGGAGCATTGGTAACGTGCTTCTGGACTTCACCGGGGGCAGCTTCAGCCTCCTCCAGATGTTCCTCCAGTCCTACAACAATGGTGAGTCAGCCAGCAGGCTGCCTGCCCGTTCAGCGGGCTGGAGGCACAGGGTGGGGGCCAGGCTTCCTGGGACACCCCTCCATCTGACCCCCAGTCCTTCAGCCTGGGAATCCAAGCCAATCCCAACACCCAAGGTGAGACTTACCTAGGGGCCTTGGCAGCTGGAGGATTTGTGGTTTCCTGGGCAGATGAGGACCCCCCCACCCCCACAGCCCCATATGCTCCAGCTGCTTCAGGAGCTGCCAACTTAAAGCCAAACTCTGTCCCCTGTGGCTATTAACAGACCAGTGGACACTGATCTTTGGAGACCCAACCAAGTTTGGACTCGGCGTCTTCTCCATCTTCTTCGATATTGTCTTCTTCATTCAGCACTTCTGCTTATACAGAAAGAAACCAGGGTATGACCAACTGAACTAGCACCCAGGGACCCAGCATAAATGGCCCAGGCCCTGCGCCCGCCACGAAGGCTGGGGCAGAGTCTGGAGTGCAGGGCTGGCGCCTTGTGCTGACAGTGTTGAAGCGCTCTCTTCCTCGGGGCCAAACGCCTTATGCGCAAACCAGCCTGCCTTCAGCCAGGATTCTCCCAGGCCGGGCTGGGGAGGAACCTCTCTCTGAGACAGACAGCAGATTCTGCTCTGATACGGAAAACCACACTGCTGACGGCCCTTCCCAGGCCTTGCCGGCCAGGCATCTGGCCCTCCTGCATCTTGATGCCACCGTCTTTATTTTCTTTAAGGCTTCAGGCAGCACACACGGGTTCTGACAGCCGTCCCAGGCAGGATTGAGTGCTGAGCTTGGAGCCGAAGGCCTTGACCTAAACAACCAGTGTTTCTGGGAGCAGCTTGAAGGACTGACCCTGCAGTTGTGAACCAAGGGCGCTTTGCTGCCACTGCCGTGTTCCCAGAGACCAAGCAGCCTGGTGACGTGGCCAGTGGACTCAGAGGTGCTGGTGCTGGTGGCAGAGGGGATAGGATATTGGGGTCAGGCCTTTGGGGTCCCTTCTCTGAAGGCCACAATCTCTGAGCACTCACCGTCCTGACACTCCTACATAATTCAACTCCCACAACTTAATCGCAGGTGGCCCCGGCCAGGGTCTGGCAAAGAAACTGTATTTCTGAGCCTTGAAGTGCCCAACAGATTGGTTCTGAGCTAGGCTTATGCCCAATCCCTCTGGATCTTTATCACACTAACCCCTTTTGGATTTTTTTGAGGGATGTTTTGGAAGTAAGTAGCTTAATTTCTTCACCTTCTGCCTACCTCCACTTTCCCAGAGTCTGGGGCCCCACGTAATCCCCTCCAACTGCTCCTCATCCTGCATCTGGAGTATGGGATGGACGCGCGCGCGCGCACACACACACACACACACACACACAAACCTGTGCCTTAGAGGCCTGTAAGACCTGCCAATTGGTGAGTGTAGCTCCCCTACAGGGGAAAACTGGCCCCCTTCCCTCACTTCCCCCAGATTCCTACCTGAGCCTCACCAATTTTTTGGCTGTTCAGGAGCCTGAGCCTGACATACGGACTTGAAACCACCTCACACAATCCTCATGGGCCCAACCTTTATTCCAAACCCCCTTCTCTTCTATCCCAGGCAGCTCTCCTTCCTGTGGCAGGAGGGGAGTGTCCCAGGATGTGCCTTGTCAGTTCACTCTCAAGACTTTTTTACTACGAGATCAATGTGAGGTGCCTGTATCCTTAATTAAAACCTGATTTGTTTCCTTTCTGCACACTGAGCCTTTGCCAGATGCAGAAGGCAGGTGTGTTGGCTTCAGAAACAATCCTTAGGGCTTAGGGAGACAGCCCTACTCAACCCGTGAAAGGAAACGCCAGGGGTTGCAAAGTACACTGATCCCAAGGTAGCTGCATGCCGATCCTGCACTTCATCGGGGAGCCCTCGTGGGTAGTGCAAGATGCCTGCCTGCTCAGGGCCAGGTAGGTCCCACAGGTACCATGTCTCTCTATGACACTTAGACTGTGGTTGTGAGCACAGGTTGGGTGGGTTAAGTGTATACTCTTCATGTTGGCAGGGGTGGGGGTGGGGTCTTATCTTCCAGATTCTTCCTCTATCCAAATATCAAAGAATTTCAGATCTTGTTTCCCCAAAAGCAGAGATTGCAGGCTGACCAAGCCCACAGACCTGTTTTATTGGGTGCCACCCTGCAAAAATAGGAGATACCAAATTTCCAGTTTGAAAATTTGGAAAACTGGATTTGATGCTTGGAGGCAGATCCATGAATGACAGTAATCCCCAGAGCCGGTAGCACAGCAACACTGGGCCAGGCAGAGGCCCCAGTGTTGTCCAGCTTACCTCCATCTCCTCGGAGGACAGCCTCTGGAATGTGGAGCTGCACTCCTGCCTGCAGGAAACTGCATGCTCCCAAGAGTCTTGGCGGGGGGTGGGAGGGGTTCCCATGAACACCTCGGTGCCCATGAGTCCTCCCCCACCCCTGCAAGGTGCAGCAGCACATAAATGACACATGGGAAGTTCGGAATTCCCTGCCCCCAGTTCCAGTGAAGGTGCTTCCAGACGTTCCCACAGAGGCAGCCCTGACCAGACAGCAACAGGCAGGCCTGGGAATAGCTGGGCTTCGTCTCAGAAGTGGACGGGGACCAAGCTAAGCCAGCCCAACGACCAGAGCTCTAGTTGTCATCCATCCCCAGATGTCCCTACCCCACGCCTCAGCGAAAACCCCTTATGAATTCCAGCACTTTATTTGGGCACAAGATGTCAGGTATGGGCAGCTTCATACTGCCCCATTTCCACAGGAACCAGAGCAATGCTTGTTCCCAGGTGTGAATTAGTAAGCTAAATTCAGAAGTAGAATTGGCACCTCCAAACGGTAAGATAAAAATGCTTTTGTATCAAAGTTGTGATTAAAAAAATATAAAGTTAAACGCACAGGCATAGAGATGGCAATCCTCAGAACTGCCCTGAAATGTCAGCCTCGAATTTCGTCTAAGTCTCGTAAGCAGGTGAATCCTGGGGAGGTCAGCGCCCCTTGGGGAAATGGGGTGTAATGGGGTGAACTGTGAGCCTGCCTGGCTTCCACATGGGCAAACCTCTGTAGCACCTCTGGTAGTGTGTCGAGTCCCTGCCGGGGAAGGCAGGGAAAAACATGGGGCACGGTCACTGCAGAGCTGAGACACAGGGACAAGGCCAAGCCCTACAGTTGGGACTGAGTGTGGGAAAGGCTGGCCCCACCTGGCATCCTCCGACTTTGTGGTGGCTCTCATGAAGTGGGGCCTCTGCCCATCTGGTCACTGCTGAGGCCATGCAGCAGCAGAGTCTGCGGGCCAAACCTGTGGTCACTACAGACTGAATACAATTCAACTCCAGGCCCTTACTTTCCATCAGTGTCTGCAGGAGAGAGCTGGTCCCAGACGCTCAAGCCAGTGGTGGGAGAGGGGAAGGAAGGCCGAGTCAGGCCAGGGACAGGCCTCTGGGACCAGCTCTGGCCTTTCAGAGCTGGGGCCCAGCACACATCAGAAGCCAAGATGAGGGGCAAACAGAGCGTGGTGGCGTCAATGCAGGCAGGCAGGCACAAGTCAGGGACCGCAGCAGGCTGCTAGGACAGCATGGACTGCTGCACTGCCTTCTGCAGCGACTGCCGCGTCACCAGCAGACGCACCACCTCCTCCGAGCGCTTGGTGAGCCGCTTCCGGGCTTGGTCGTGCGTGACCATGGTCATGTCCCAGCCATTCACCTGGCCCAAGGAGAAAATAGAGCCTACCTCAGTTTTCTGCCCTCTCGGATCTGGAAGCAGGTTGGGTTTTGGGGTCCTGGGTCACCCAAGCAGGCTCCCAAGCTGATGTCTCTTGGCTGAGGGATCACCAAGTACCACAGTTGAGGCACACAGAGGAGAGAGCCAACTTCCTCTGGGGGCAACACCAGCAGGGGCTCCAAACAGTTTCAGGGAGCCTCCCAGGTGCCCCAGGAAGCAGGGGCAGCCCCCAACCCAAGTGCTTCAGACCCTGACCCAAGCGTTATTTTCCTCGTCTGGGACATGTGTTACCTGCATAATCTTGTCTCCAATCTGCAGCCCAGCAATTTCAGCAGGGCCTCCTTCAGATACCCGTGTGACATAAATGCCCTGGAAAGAGACAGCCTAGGTCATTAGACTGGTCCCTTACCCAGAAAGCAAAGCCCAACATGGCAAACTCCCAGCCAACTCTGCACAAGCCTGCCCCCAGCACAGGCTGTGCCAAGACAGCCTAGGGGAGAGCGGGGCTGCCCCACCATGCTCTGGCACCTCCTGCCGGCCTCTTCCTGTTCCTCCTGGACTCCTGAGTGAGTCTTCCTAGGGCTGGGAGGTCCACTCCCCCACCTCCATCCCTATGTATTCCCACCAGATCATTTCTTAAACCTTCTTAGGGAGGACTATTTGAAAGACAGAGGTCTGCTCCCTCCGTGAAGGCCCTGGAAGCAGAGACCCACCATCTCAGGCCTCTGAGCCCAATGGAGAGATCCCAGGCCCCTGGTCTCTCTCACCTTATCTGTCTTGTCTTCTGAGAAAGGATTCTGGGAGGGATCCTGGTCAATTCCACCTCCAATGCTGAAGCCCAGTATTAAATTCTCACCTTGACGCAGCTTGTGAATTTCAACTCTTTGCTGGCAAAGGGAAAAACATGTTGGAGGCAGGTGGGTATGTGGACAACAAATCTGATCTGTGTCCAGCAGTAGCCTCAGGCTGCTAAGCCAGCTCAGAGCCATGCCAAGGGGGTGGGGCCCAGGGCCCTCTTCAAGATTCCAGCTGGTCACCAGCCTGGGAGACGGGGGTGAGACTCAGAACTCAGCCACAACAATCCACCTACGCAAGCTGTCGGAGCCTTGTTCCCCTTCCTATTAGTCTCAGGCACCAACCTTAGTCAACATGCGCTTTAAGCCCCTCCTGGCCCAAGAGCCAGCATGCTATGGCTGCTATGGATTGGGAGGGGAGAGGAAGGGGGCTATGTCCCAGGGGAAGGACCACACAGGGCAGAAGGGGTCAGGCCCTGTGGGGGGAGGGGGGAGGGAATGTAGGTACCTTGCTGAGGCAGCTCATTGCTGAGCCAACGCTATCAAGGGCAAGACTGGAGATGCTCCAGAAAAGCAGAGAAGTTCAAACTTGCACAGAAAGGAGAGGAAGGGCTGTCCTGGCCAAGGGACAAGAGCATAGACTTGAAAGTGGTACAGATACATGTCCATGAGATGAGTGTACAGCATAGGTCTGGAACTGGGTGCTGAGGTAAGGCTGGGGCCAGATCAGAAAAGCTGCGGAGTGCGGGCCCAAGAGGCTAGCCCTGAAGGAAGGAGTTTCTCCCTGAGCCCCAGACCTTGCTGTTCATGCAGTGTAGGAGGCAGAAGAGGGTTCTAGGTCTGTGATCCCCAAACTGCCAAGCTCCTTTCAAAGCCCTCAGCAGGCACCCTTCAATCACCAAATAGTAGGGGTGGGACAAGATCACTGCCCGCCCCCGCCCCCTCCCCACCACTCCCCCTCACCCAAAGTTGAGTTCTAACAGGAAGGAAAAAAAACCAAAGTGACTTGATCTGGACGGAGGAAGGATCATTTGCAGCAGGCCTTGAAGGAGTGACAGGAGTCTGGACACCTGATTTTGATTCTGGGCCCACTAGGGCTCCCAGGAGTAAGGTTGGTCATGGTCAGGTTTGAGGCTAGAATGACCACTTGGGTAGTCAGGAGGGCAACGGGTGTATCCCAGAGGTGGGATGTGGAGGCCAGGGAACACGACTACTTGGAAAATGAGGTCAACAGACTTGGGGACTGCCCATGGTGGAGAGGAGTCAAGGGAAACACGCAGCCACCTGGCCTGGCTGAACACAACCATCTCTCAGCTGGTGACCCTGAAGAAGCATTTTGGAGTTCCAGGAGCCACCCAGGCAAGTGTCCAGAAGGCAGAAGGACCTATGGAACCAGAGTTCAGAGGAGAAGCGAAAATGGTTTTAACATTCGCAAAATGGTAACTACATGGGAGGAAGCAGGAAGGAAGCCTCCTCTACCCCTTCCCCAATCCAAAACGCAAGAGGGAGAGGCCAGACCCCCACCATGTTCAGACATGATCCTAGTGTTCCCAAGAATTGGAAGGTCATGGTCTTACAGTTTTGAGGAAGGCCTGCGGACCTGCCAGAATAGGAGAGAGGGGAAGCAGGAAGTATAACTAGGCCCACTAGACCTAGGTCCTTGTGCCCAAAAGTGTGAGCTCCTCCAGGCTTGCTCCCCCTCCTCCAAAACAGAACTTTGCACACCATTGACCCACCCTCAAGGTCAGAAGGGAGTACAGGCCCTTGGGCTGGAAGACAAGGCCCTGTCACTGACCCACTAGGTGAAGTCAGGAAGGTTAAGGCCCCTTTCTGGTGCCTCCCGTACACCCCCTTTTTTCCATAAGAAGCAAACCTGGCCCCTTCTCTCTGAGGCAGCTAGGGATCTAGAAAGCCAAGGTTGGTGCGGCCAGGGTGAAGCTTAGGACAGCTGTCCCCAGATCCAGAAATGTACTTTCCCAGGCCACAGCTCGTTCTCTAAGCTCAAACTCACATGCCACCTTTATCAGCAGCTTCACACCCTGCCAACTTCTGACTGCAGGAGCTCCGCTGTACACCCATCTGAGATTCTGCGGCAAGTCCCATGGCCTCAGGACTGGGACTTCCATCTGACCCAATGCTGCCTGGCAGGCATTTCTTCTCAGAGATCTGGGTTTTTCCTGAGGACTTCCTTTAGGCGTGGACATGACTAGACTTCTCTCTGGGACTCAGTTTCCCCACCTCCGCCTTGGAGTTTGCCTCCAGGCTTCATTCAGCTTTGGCACTGGCTTCTGAGTCTAATGTCCCAGCCTGCCTTCTTCCCTCTGCCTAGTCTAATAGCATCTGGCACCCAAGACAAGTCAATGGGGGAGGGGGGGGGGGGGCTGTAGGCAGGGCCCTGAGCTAGCCCGAAGTGCCAGGCGAGGAACCTGGACTTTGCCCCAGGGCTAGGGATCCGGGGAAAGTTTGGAGCAGGAGCGAGCCAACTGCATGAGCCTTCACTCTGGAGCGGGCGGCGGAAGGTCCGAACAAGCAAGCCTGGATGGGAAGGATACTGGGCTGCTACTCAGGCTCAGGCCATCTCCACCCCCCAAGTTTCCTTCTGGGCGGCGGCGTCGGCTGCAGCGGAGGAAGCACTTCCTCATTCCAGAGGCTGCGACTCACGGACGTCGGGCCCGGTGCCCGCCCCCCTCGGCTGCTCAGCTGGGGACTCAGGCCTGGGAAGGGGGCGCTCTCCCGGTATTCCCACAGCTGGGGACTTTCTCCTCAGTCCTTCCCGCAGGAAGGAGTCCGACGCAACGGCGGTAATGTGCGGGGTCCGGCCTCGGTTCAGGGTCTTCAGGAGGCGCTTGGGTCCCAGCCATCTCTGTTGCCTGGCTGGGGAAGACCGCGGTCCCGCTCAGGCAGAGCCGGGACCAGAGCCCTGGCGCCGGTTTGCAAGAGCCCTGGGTTCAACGCTTTGTCAACCTGTCTGGGGCGTCAGTTTACCTATCTGCAAAGTGGGGACAAGCCAAGACGAGGAGGAGCCCGCGAGCGCACTCACCACCACAGCGGTGACCGGCTGGCCGGGGATGTAGGACATCTCGACCGCAATCTGGCAACCAAGCTCAGCTCAGTGAAGCCCGCAGCGAAAATCCCAGCGGCCGCGCCCTCCTTGGTTAACAAAGGCAACCCAACTCGGCCCGCCCCCTCATGAATAGTTAGCAGATCCCCAGCCAGTCACCGGTCGGAGCGCTGTTCAGCTTTCGGAAGTCCCTGTGCGTGCGCAGAAGGACGGGGAGGGGGTGGAGCGTGCTCGAGGAGCCCGCCGCGTACGCGTCAGGGGGCGGGAGCGAGGTTTTGGCGCATGCGCAACCTGGGTCCTCCCAGCAACCTCCAGCGCAAGATGGCGTGGGGAGGTTGTCTGCCGCTGGCCGTCTGAGGGAACGCTAAGTGTCTGTGTCCGCCGCCGTGTTGCAGGTACCTGGGCGAAACTGGGCAGGGCCGGTCCGAACCCTCAGCCCCCTCTGCGTCTCGCGAAGGTCCGAGATCCGCGAATGGTGGGAGGTCTTGGAAGTCCCGGGGGGGGAGGGGCGGCGTGAGCGCAACTCGCCAGGCTCCCGGGGCCACTTGTAACTTGGTTTCCTCTGCAGCTCCGCGAGAAAGCAGAGGCTGAACCCCGGCGGGTGCGATGGCCGCTGTGGTGGCCAAGCGGGAAGGGCCGCCGTTCATCAGCGAGGCAGCTGTGCGAGGCAACGCCGCTGTCCTGGATTACTGCCGGACCTCAGTGTCAGCGCTGTCGGGGGCCACGGCCGGCATCCTCGGCCTCACCGGCCTCTACGGCTTCATCTTCTACCTGCTTGCCTCCGTCCTGCTCTCCCTGCTCTTAATTCTCAAAGCGGGAAGGAGGTGGAACAAATACTTCAAATCACGAAGACCGCTCTTTACAGGAGGTCTCATCGGAGGCCTCTTCACCTACGTCCTGTTTTGGACATTCCTCTATGGCATGGTGCACGTCTACTGAATGGGGGCAGGGATGACTTTTTTAAAAAACCAGATTGGGAGGACTGTCGCCAGGATTTAACACCGTGTACACTTAGTTTTTAAATTGTTGAATTCGCTGCTTGTTCTGTAACGTCATAACTTATATCTGAAGACGAAGAGTCTGTAATATTCTTCAGATTAAATGAAGCGTGAGACACTTCGTGGAGTTTTTTGCCTACCTTAACTCATACCCCATGTGTGCCGTGGGTGCAAAATTGGAGAGCTGGGACTGGCTTCTGTAATTTCCCTGCATTTACACATAGGCCACCCAGAGAGGGCCAGTAGGGCCTAAATAAAAAGAAAACTTACTGTTAACATCCTGAGAAGTAATAACAGTTAATATTTATTGTGTTTTCTATATGCCAGGCGTTGTGCCTTGTACCTTTTACACCCATTATCTCGCTTAATTCTAGCAATATCCTTATGGGGTAGATACGTTATCCCTCGTTGATGAAGCTGGGGCTCTGGTTAAATATACCTCTGCCATTAGAGGCACAGCTAGAAAGAGGCAGAGCCAAATTTCAAATACAGGTCTTTTAATTCCTCTTGCTGTACTGACGAGTGTACCTTTTCAGATTCCAGCCTTCCCTCCCAGTAACCACTGCTTTCAGGTATGAATGGTGCCATTTTAGTTCCATTTCACCTGGTTACAGCTGGCTGTCATTTCCATTTTAAATAAGTTCAAGCTCTTTTCTAGAATATGTCTAATGGAGATTAAACAGACGACATTGAAGCTAAACTTTGGGCTTGTTTAGAGTGTCTGTCTATATGCTAATCTACGATCCCTTCTTGTCGGGGTTGAGGGGTTACATCAGAATAAAGTGCATATACTTAATTGAGAAATATGTATTGCGTTAGAGTTATAGTAGCAAACATGTTGCTCAAGGAATTTATAGTTAACTAGGAAGACCAGTATTACCTAATTTCACAAATATTTAAATTATGGTAAGTGCTGTGAAGAGAGCACATAGGAGCCCCAAACTGAGCTCAGGTTGGGGAGTGGGGATCAAGAAAGCCTTGAGGAGATAACATTACATTTGAGACCTCAGAGTTGAAGAACAGTGTTGAGGAACAAAGTTGAAGAGGCTTCTTGCAAGAAAGCACATGTGTGGGGGCCATTGGGCAGGAGGGAGTTTGACATGTATCTGGAGTTAGAGAAGAGGCCATGACCGGGACCTGGAAGGCTACGGTGGGGATTTTTTGGTCTTGGTCCTAAGAGCAGTTTGGGGGAGCCTTTGGAAGTTTTAGCCAGGAGTGATGTGACATTTGGATTTTCAAAAAAGATCAGCTTTAGATCAGAAGATGATCGGAGAGCTTGAGTCCAAGTCTCCTTTGACACATGGTGTATGGTCTATGGCCAATAACGTAAATGGATCTGGGACCCAGGCCTCCTGAATCCCATTTGGGGCTCTGGACCACATGCTTGCACATGAAGGGAAGAAGCCGGTGAGGCCACAGCTTTGCCTCCCCCTCCCAAAGACCTCTAAACCCTTTCTCAGACCCCGACTAAAGAGGCTCACATTCATGATTTGCATACTCCCCCTTCTTAAACTCCCCCGTCCCCTCAGGGCCTTCTCTGGAGAAGGGAAGATTCACTCCTGATGTGGAGTAAAGGGAGAGTCCTACTGGATATGGGGGCGGGTGAGGGGGTGGAATAAGTGAACTGATTCACTTAACTATTTCTCTATCTCTAGGCAGTTAAGGTTGTTTGAAATGTTAACTGTTAGAAAAAAAATACTGCAAAGAATATCAATGTCTGTATTGTTTTCAGGGAACTTAATAAGCTCCTAAAACAAGATAAAAGCTTGATTCCAAATGCTTTCCAGAGTTTTATCAAATTACACTCATTGAATGAAAATTACCAGTTTTATCAGTGCCTTCCTAGTCCTTTAATGTTTGCTCATTTAAAGAGTTTCCTTATTTCCATTTGAATTCTTTGCAAGAGAATAAGGAACATAATATATTGCTTACTAATTGTGTCTGCCTCTTTAGGGCTCACTTTCTCCTTACATTTTCCTCTAAAACACGGGGTGACTAAGACTTGAAGGGAAAAAAAAATCAAGACATGTTTACAGTTAAAACTTTTTATTGTTTTATAACCAAATAAAAATATCAGAATACATTTATGGGGCAGGTCTCAGATATTGGCTGCCATCTTTCCTCCTTTAATTCTGTGCACTGGCCTGAGGGGAAACAAAGAGCTGGGAGAAAGGTGTGCCTTTTGGAGACGGTGCTCTTGGGTCCACTGGAGAGTATGCTCTGAGAAAAGTTGTGTCATCTGGGTGGAGGGGAGTGGGTAGCAACCAGGTGGAGTCCTTTTCCGGACATGCAAGATGCCATTCCAAGTGGGGTGATTTAGGGACTCTGCAGGGCACTGTCGTCCATAGCTGGGGTGCTTAGACACCTGGAGGAAGTCATGTTCCCCCTTTACAACTGGTCCCCCAGTAGGGCAGCAAGCCACGGAGAAAGAGCTGATGGGATGGTGGCAAAAAGGCAGCCATGACTGGGCAGTCCTGGTGACCCCTGCATCAGGAGTAGAGGGCGCTTTGCTCTTTCATGGCTGGTCCTCTTGATGGCACATTGGTAGCACCCAGTTTTCAAATCCCGTTAGCCAGCATCATGGCACTCCCAAGGCATGGAATTAATCATTAGGAAACTACTAGGTAGATAGCTTTAGGCCACAGCCTGAATGTGAGCATAGGCGACGGTTCAGGTGATCCTGTAATGTCAGCACGGACAGGAGCTCTGTAGAGGCTGGCGTGCTCATCTACCTGGTGAGGCAACTGGCGTCCTGAGAGAAAGGGACTCTCCCAAACAGAGCTCGAGTTCCCACTTCGCTTGCCATTTCAAAGCCAGTTTCTGTAAGATTTATGAACCTCCCATTCATGCACCAAGATTATGCAAAGAAAGAGGGGGTAGTGGGGAGCTGTGCAAAAGCAAGGAAACTGGCAGTGTGCAGCACTATCCAGAAGCTGTAATGGGGTCACTGGCTTTTCTGAGCACAGACCCATGACATGTAGGGGAGGCCACCTGGAAAGCTTGGCTGGACTTGAAACCATTAGGTTAGGTCCTCTGTGGCAGTGAAGTTTAATGGGGCAGCCCTTAAGATTAAAGAGACTTGATGGAAAGAAAGCCTCATAAAACCGGCTTCAGTCACACTATCTCCATCCAGCTCCTCAATTACTCCTCATGTCAAAGCATTTATTTTACACATGTGGTTCCCTTACCTGGAATGCTTCCCCCATCAACTAGACTGCTTTCAGATTTCGGCTTATATGTCACGTCCTGGGGGAAACCTCTGGCTACTCCACTGAAAATTCGGTCTGTGATTCTATGTGTGACCACTGATTAAGGCTCACCTCCTAGACTGTAAGCACTTGGGCAGGGACAGTTTCTGTGTTTCTCACAACTGTTACCAGATTTAGTCCATCACCTGACAACAGGTACTCAATAAATATTTACCAACTGAATGAAAACTGTAGGGAGACATTTTCATTCCAGTGTAAAACGAATAGTACAATTTTCCCCAGGTTATATGGCTGCCGCAAAGCAATTCCAAAAACAGGCTAAAAGAAACCAGACCAACTCCTAAGCAGTCATGACCCCTGCCCTTTCTGCTTCCTCCCAAATGTAAAAGTATATCAAATCCTAGGGTTTGCTTTAGTGAGGAAGTGAAACACCATAGTAGATCACCCAGATTTTTCACTTTCTATTCAGAGAGCAGGTGGGTTGTTGACAGGTTACCAGTCCAGAGTGAAGGAGCCACTTGCTCCAGAAGGAGCAAGCTTCCCGTTTCGGGGACCATGCCCTGCTCCAGTGGCAAAGCCTTTTGCAAGCCCCTCTGTCCCTCTCCAAAGGCCCCGGTTGGTGGAAGGATGCTTCCCGCCTCCTCTGTGTGCAGAGGAGAACCAAACCCTTCTGGCCTGAGGGAGGCCCAGAGAGAGCACTTCCAAAGAGGACACTCCTTAGCATCCGGGGAGCTGTGCAAACCAACCATGGAGCTTGCTGAGCCACAGGCAGCCCCACAGGCCTTTGCTACCGAGCAGACCAGACAACAGTTAGTGATGAGCTATAGGTCTCTCCCCTTGGGTTTACACGAGGACTCCTCAGACGGTGGGAGAGGGAGAAGGGAGCTAGCCCGGTACTTCACTGTATTCCATCGTGTCCCTTCGTGACAGAGGAGACTTGATGGGACGTTGCAGCCATCAGGAAAAGTTCATTTGCTGAGCGAGGGCACAAGCAACCAAGCAGATTCTCAGCAAAACAGTAGAGCCTCTTGGCATCAGTAACGTCGCCTTGGGGAACAGGGGTGGGAGGCAGGCTTTTCACTGTCTATTCTTTTGTACCTTTTGTTTGGTTTTTGAATCATATAAGTATTATCTAGTCAAAATATTTTACTTTAAATGCATTGAGCATAATGTCACCTTCCCGGGGGTGGGGGTGGGGTGGAATCCTCTTGCTCTCAAAGTAGAATGTGTGTAAGTCTGACCTGAAATCCGCAGCGGCTGCCAAAGCTGGCCTTCTCCTCCCTCAGAACCAGGCGCTGCGTATCTCCTTAACCAGTGCTCTCACACGGGAACGTTCGTATAAATCACCCGAAGTCTTGTTGAAACACAGGTTCTGATTTCGGAGGACGACGGAGGGGGCAGAGACTGCCGTTCCAACAAGCTCCCAGGTGATGCTGATGCTGCTGGTCCACAGGCCACACCTCTGAGTGAGTAGCGAGGCTCTGCAGCCACTAAATGGGGGAAGCAGCATAGTTCAGCAGTGTGGGGCTGGGAAGGAGGAGGGTAGGGAGAGAGGCTGGGGTGAGGGGCGAGGGCCTCCCTGTTAACAACTGCTTCCACCTGCCAAGTGAGCTCCACCTATTCTTATCTCCTTAGCCCTTCAGACCCCGCCTATGAGGAGAAAGCGAGGGAAGGCGGGTAGGGACACTCAGCCCCACAGAACCGCGAGGGAGAAACGACCCAGGCAGCTGGTCTCCCGTTTGGGGGAGACACTATGCCCAGAGCTTCCTGAGGCTAGGCAGGAGGACTGGAGCAGAAGCCTCCCTGCCTCCCCTTCCCCACCTTACCTGGAAACCCTCAGAGGCTGCCTCTCCCCTCAAGGGCTAGCTGCCTCTTTCCAGGCCCAGTCCTTCCCTGGTTGCTTCCTTGGCCACCTATTATTTTATCCCTGAGGGCAAGGCCAAACGTCCCCTTGGATGCCGGCCAAAGTCTTTCTCTGAGGAGCCATCATTCTCAACAGGGATTTGTGAAAGTCTCAGCTAGAGGCTGGAGGAAGGCCAGAGTGGCTGAGCCGGGCTGTGACGTCTGTTGGCTCTGGAAGGAATTACACGTGTGCTCCCCGCACCCGGGGGCCAGGTCAGCATCTCATTTAAGCATCTCTTGGATAGAGCACAGCCCACAGCACATAGCATTCACTGTGTGAATGAATGAATGAACGGAGTTCTCGGAAAAATGACAACATTCGAGTACCACTCAGGCCCCTGGCCTTCCCCACTTCCCTCTCCAAGTCCTCCTCTTCTAGATCCGAGCCACACTGGCCACTAGGAGGCTTCCCTCCCCTGACACACAACGAAAAGCTTGCAGTAAGATCCCAAGGTGCAGAAGAGATGGCTGTGACCGGAAGCACCTCTCCCACGCAAACACAAAGATTTTCAGAGCTGCAGGCGGTTCTGCCGCAACATCTTCACCAAATCTGCTCTCAGCGAACACCTCTGGCTATGCCTCCGCTGTCTGCAGGTTCTGTAGCTGCTCCACATTCACCTTTCCATTCCCCGGGTGGCCAGACCTGTGTGGGGGGGAGTAGGGGGCACACAGAGGACAACTGGGGACCCTGTGAAGAGGGCAGGCCTCCCTAAGGGCAGACTCCACCCGCGGCAGCCTCTCGCTGGTGGCACTGCAGGCAGAGAGTTCGCAGAGACGGGCAGACTGGCGGAGTCCCTGGCCACAGCCCAGGTCCGTGTAGGTGCTCGGGCCGGGGCCTCCGGAGCTGTACCAGCAATGAGCAGCTGCCCTGTGGTGGCACCCTGAGGGCACCGGGGCCTCCCAGAGCAACAGGCAAGGCTGGTCCCACAGCCAACACCAGCGGGGTGGTCATTCTTCCCTCTCACAGGCTGAGGAGCTCAGGGAGCACATTGGGAACTGCTGCTGGGACCCCAGCCTCCCTGCCTCCATGCCCCAGCCCTGTCTCTGTCTTCCTCACTTCTCTCCCTCCTTTGCCTGCCTCTCCTTCCCAGTCCATTTCTCACTCCTGCCCTGCACAGGCCCAGCTCCCCACTGGAAGCTGCCAGTCCCTGAGTCAACAAAGAATGAAAGCTGGGAACTAGAGGAAAGTCCCCCGGTCCGGGCCAGTAAATGGATATGGTTTACAAAAGGAGAGTTAGCAGCCCAGCCTGACTGAGCAAGAGGATCCCCTGTGTGCAGCCCCCAGTTGGGGAAATAAAGGGCGTTTACAGGCCCAAAACGGGCCACGTACCTGCTCAAGGACACACAGGCAGAAGGAGAGGCCTAAGGCCAGCCTCCTGACCCAGCCCAGGGCCGCCTCCTGCACCAGGCTGAGGTCGCATCTGCAGATACGGCCAGGCTCCCCAGGGAAGGGCAGCCTGCAGGCCCACCTGTCAACATACCACCACCCTCCTAAGGCGAGGGCAGCTCCAGAATTTCTGGAAGGCATCTGATGAGGAGTAGGGGAATGGGGGGCTTGATAAGGCAGAAAAGCATCAGGGAGAAGAACTGGATTCTAGAGACATACTGACTAGGTTCAAATCCCAGCTCTGCCATTTATTAGCTGTGTGACTTGAGCAAGCCACAACCTTTCTTGCCTCGGTTTCCTCATTAGAACAGGGACTGTGAGTGTCCACCTCATTAAGTTGCTGAAATGGGTTCATACAAACAAAGAGCTCAGAGAGGAGAGGTGCCAGGCAGAGGAAGCCTGAGGAAATGACATGGTACTCTTGTCTTAATTCTGGGATAGCACGGCAAGCAGACTGCTTTGTGGTAACTTAGGGGTGTTGAGGAAATAATGGGGATCACAAAGGAGCTAAAGCACCCCTGTCCCCCACAAAGTCCAGCTTGGGTGGGTGCTCCTGCGTCCCGGATGTCCTGCCTTGTGTCCAGGTCACCCTGGAGCAGGGAGGAGAGGAGAGGGCCAGGCCGTCTCTGCAAGGCTTGTTCTCGGGTCCTCAGCCCAGCAGCCCCTCACCTGGCGGGCAGCCATTCTCCTTCTGGCTGCCGCCTCCGTGCTGTGCCTCCGGCTGCTCGGCCAACCCAGGCCCCGCCGCCGCCTCCTCTGCCTCTGGGGTCCCGTCCTGTTGCGAGGACTCAGCCAGGACCCGTAGGACACTGGGCAGGACAGGACCCAGTTAACCCTGGCCTGCAGAGCCCAGCCCACCTTCCCCAGACTGGCGGGGTGGGGGCGTGGGGCAGGCCCTGTAGAGCCCCTCGCCCTGTGGGGGGCACCCCTCTTCCTCCAGCAGCTCAGCCAGGAGGCATGGGCAATGAGGGCTCCGTCTGCGACCAGGGTCAGGGCTGAGGGCTCAGCCTGCATCAGGGCTGGGTTCAGTCCAGGCAAGTGATGCGGGCTGACCCTCCACCTGCTGTCCCAGGCCGCGGTGGGGTGGAGGGAGTGCCCAGGTGCCCATCTGGAGCCCACCATCTGCAATTGCCCATTCTGATCCCAGCTCCTCCAGAATGGCTGGGTCAGAACCCCTTTCCCCTTCCAGTATGCCCACAGACATCAGGATTTCCCACTCATACTATGTTCTGCTGCTATGAATACACGCATACACATCACCATGCTCAGGGCCCGAGAGAGCCTGGAAATGGCCCCCACAGGAAAAAACAAGAAATCTATCGTTTTCTTCCGTTACCACTCCAGCTACCCTCAACCCCAGCCAACCAGGACTACCAAGTCCAAGAATCCTAAAACATAAGTGCTAGCATGCTCACGGAGAGAGAAACTGAGGCCCAAGGAGGCCTCGGACTTGTCTGAAGTCACATGGCAGATAGCGGCAGAGTCAGGCCTGGAAACCACGTCCCCTGCCCATGGCCTCTGGAGGCCTTTTCTTCTGCCAGCTGCTCTGAGGCTGTATCCAGCTCTATAAAGCATGTTCTCAGAACATTCCACCTTCCACGGCCCTTCCAGGGGAGCTCCCAATGGCCCTGCCGCCACACACCAAGCATTACCATCCAACCAGGGTAAAGTTTCTAGGCCAGGGAAGGGAGCTCTGATTAAGGGGGCCCCCACAAAGGTCCCCCCAGGCTGCAGGGGAAGAAGCATAACTGACCTCACTTCCTCGTACTTCTTGTCTCGGTAAAAGTGGCTCTTCTTGATTAAGTAGATAAGTACCAAGTCACAGAAGAAAGCCCCCTGCAGCAAAAGAGTTAGGGTTCCTGACTCAGAATCCTAGGTTTCCAGAAAGCACCCTGCCATTTGACACACAGTACCTTCCGTCGGACCCTACAAAAACCCATAAAGAGCACCATTATCCCCAATCAATAGATAGGAAACTGGGCTCAGAAAGAGGCACCTTTGTCCCAGGCCACAAAGTTTGTCCGTGGTACAGCCAAAGTTAGCCCGGAGTTAGCAGATGGACTCCATCTGCTCTATCAGGCCAGGCACCCCTGCGTTGCCCTGACCCCATCCAATCATGTCTTCAACAAATGTCTACTGAGCACAGGCGTTGCAGAGGGAGCAAAGGAAATTCCAGAGGGCCCGTGTTGCAAAAGCAAGAGACACTTCTGGAGATGGGGATGGGGACATGGGGACCAGCCTGAAAATTTTCTTATAATGCCTTTGAGGCCTTGGTCTTAATCCCTCAGGGGGAGGCCTTGAATAGGGGCAGACACAGAACTGTGGCATTCTAGAAATTTCTAACGTTCTTTCTGGTAGTCAGTGTGAGAGACGGGTTGGAGAGGATCTGAAGAACAAGAATGACAGGGGTGGTCAGGGATGGGGCAAACGACAGGATGAGGTTGAGGACGGAGCTAACTCAGGGGAACCCACCCACACCTGTTCACAGGGGCTTTGGACCAGAGTGCATGGTGCACACGCCCGTCTCGTCCACCAGAGGGCCACTCCAGCCGCAGCATGGAGGGGTGGGGGTGTTTCCTACCAGAAAGAGGAGGGGATGAAGCAGGGGGGTGGGCCAAGGGAGACCTGGGCCTCTGACTCAGGGCACTGCACAACTCTTCCCCCGCCCCTGCCCAGATGCCCCAAATGTTATTTATCAACTCCTCCTTCCACAGAGAACACCACCCAACCCAGCCTCCGCCACCACCTTTCCCATTACCTTGATTTCATAGGTATGTACCCCACACCCTCGTGTTCCGATTTACCCACATCATAAGAAAGTAATGACTGACAGTGGCCCCTCTCTAAGAAAGTTACATAAGCAAACACAGGATTCCCTAACTGGGTGTTTGCAGTGAAGAGGAATCCTTTGGGGCTCACTGTCACCCACCACCTCTCAGGAGAACAGCCTTGTTGAATCCTGTGACTTGTTGATACTGTTACACGGTTTTTCCTGGCCTCAATAAAAAGTCCATCCTAGGTCCTGCGAGAGGCCTCCAGTGGGGCCAAGAGGACGAGGCTGCCGGAAACCCTGGCAAGGAACTTGCCAGGATGGGCAAGGGCCACCCACGGACAGCTCCCGTGTCTTTAAAAAAAACTTCCAGAAGAAAAAAGGGGCATGACAAGAGATTCGGGGGAAAGCAATGCCCACCCTCCAGCAACTACTTCCTCTCCTGTGCGTCCCTCTGGGCCCAGTTGGACAGATCTGAGGAAGGACCACAGCCTGACTCCCTCGATGCTCATCTTTTTAGCCCCCGGATTTCCAACCGGGGGTGATTTTGTTCCCCGGGGGACATGTGGCAATTTCTGGAGACATTTCTGGCTTTCACAAGGGGGAGAGAAAGCACTGTGGGCATCTAGCGGGGAGGTAGTGCGATGCTGTTAATCATCTCACAGCACACAGGGTGGCCCCACACAGAAGAGCATTAGCAGTAGGGCCACAGCTGAGCAGCCCTGCATATAGCTGGATCCTGCTTCTTTTTAGCAGCAGTGGAGATGAAGCTTAGAAGTTCAGGGTTGACCCAGGATCCCAGAGAACCCCAGCCCCGCCCCCAGCTCCAGAGCTCCAGGCAGATACCTCTCTGGCTCTGGAAAGAGAAAGTCAGTCAGTCACTGCCACCTGGGGGCTGTTGGCAGGTTTCAAGTCCCAGAAAGCCCTCTTTACCCGCATCCCACTGACCTCGCCCGTTCTTATTCTTTCTGAAGCATAAGGACAGCACCTCTGGAGCAGTGTCCCCCTCCCCGGCCAGTGCTCAGAGGGTGAAGGTGAGGGGAAGGAGGTACTCACAGCACCCATGAGCGCCACCCCAGAGCCAATGTTGATGATTGTGGGGATGATGTTGAACTTCCCTGCCTGTAGCACAGAGAAACACAGCAGGGTGAACAAGGAAGGGCGGACAGCGAGATTCCTAGGTACTCCCAACATGCCCCACTCCAGACCTGCCCAGCCTCAGGATGGGAGATACACCCACACACCTTGCCATTCACCATCACATCAAAGCGGATCCCATAAGCCTTCATGAGGGTGCGGAACTCCACTCCAGCTCCATCTCGGTAATATTTGGCAAACCTAGGGGAGACACGGCCCAGGGGAGACCTTCTGTGCTTGGCAACACATACCAGGCCGCTTTGGAGATTTATGAGCACCCCCGGGGAGGTTGGAGACCCTCTTGCTAACGTTATGGTAAAGACTCATCCAGATCTTTGAAATCCTTACAGACATCCCCCAAGAGGCAAGGGCTTTCCCACGACACACTGGGCCAACCCAGGGCCACTAAAGCACTGATGGAAGTGACCGAGCTAAGAAGCTAAGCCTCAGCTTCCTGGCGAACCCACAGGGTGACAGGAACTTCTCTCCTCTCCCAGTGATGCTCCCAGCTGGCACCCCTCACCTCTCCTCAGCTCCTTCTCCCTACACCTCCCACTCTGACAACCTCCCCCGAGTAAGGGGTGTCATAGTGCTGGCACCCAGAAAAGGACAAAATGTGCCCAGGATCACAAGACAGCAAGTCTAGCCCCAGTTACCTGAAGTTGTACCCAGAGGAGATTGAGTTTTCTGAAAATTTGTTGTCCAGACGGCTAAAAGAATAGCGAGGGTTGCATTCAGAAGAAGCTTTATCAAGATCACAATCCCATTCAATCTGAATTCCTATCACACCACCCTTGATGAAGAAGAGACAAGAATTAGTGCACAGAACTTTGTGGAGATGGGCAGAAGTCACAGACCGGCTCTTCACCGAGAGCTGGACAAGACGGGGAAAGTGCTCAGGCCACGGGTCAGCCCCGCCGGAGCATCCTCCCAGGAGGAAGGCAGAAGCTCCAGGTCCCTTTGGAGAGGCTGAGAAAAGCACTTTGTGACAGCCCCCACCCCCCAAGTCCCCTGTTTCATGCTTCCAAGGAGAAGGGAACTACTGGAGCCAGCACCTTACATGAGAGCCAGACGCACCAGTGGGGCTCCTTCGGGCTCGGTTTCAACTGATGCCCCCAAGGACTACGAACCAAACAGCAGGTGCTCGCTGTGCGTTTCACTGAGTGCCTGGGTTCTGACAGGCTGTGCGTCAGAGCTAATCCTGAAGACAGTGAGTCCCTGGGGCAGGGGACTCTGCACTACTACCCAACCCCAGGGGTCCCCCTCCTCACCACCCTCTTCCTGGGCCCAGGCCCAGAGCTCTTGGGCCCGCGAGCCCCCAGGCAGGGCTCCTGAGTGCACGCTACCCACCTGCAGGGCTATCTCCTGGAAGTTGCTCCCTGTCCAGCTGACCACAGACCCCAGTCGGAAGATGGGGCAGTAGGGGTTCTCGGGGCCAAAGTGACAGGACTTCAGGAAAGCCTTGTCTTTGGTGTCCAGCACATTGGTCCTGGATGGAGGCCACGAACAGACAGTGAAATGAAGCCGAGACTGGCTGTTCCCAGGCCAGACACAGCCTGACTGACGCAGGAGTCCCAGGGCCTTTACTTGGTCCAGGCTGAGTCCCCGACTTCAGCCCCTACTCAAGTCCTGGCTACTCCCCCTCAGCACCCTCCTCCATTCAAGGACAGAACGCCCCTCCCACAGCAGAGGGGAGGCGTGCCCCAGCATCACCCAGTGGTTCGTTCACATGCAGATGTCGCACACGCCCATGCACACGGGCCCACGCACAGTGAACAAGGAGGCAGGCCCTAGATCCCCAGGAACCAAGTCCCACATACTTGGAGAAGTTGAATTTGGGGAAACGGATGAAGTTCTTTATGTAAATGGTGAAGTCTTCAGCCTTGCCCAGGAGTGGCTTCCTGCAAATCAAGCCAGGACAGTCTGTCCAGGAGGCCCTGGCCCTGCTCCCTCTGTACATCCCCCCAGGCCTGTGGCACGGCTGAAGCCTGCCTGCTCCCTGGGTCCCCTGGAGCCTTTGCCGAGGACCACCAATTTGTTCATGTTGGGGTGATCCTCAGGCCTTTGTGGGGCGTCCTCAGAAAGAGGATCTCAGAGTACACATGTCTCCACCATCAGGCTGAGACCCGCTCACTGCCCGGGTAGCTCTTCAGGGTCCCCAGGCCATAGCCACTCACGCTGGCCTGGACTTTGTCTCCACTGGGCACCAGGCGAAGATCTCGCAGGTGCCCCTTTGCATGTTCCCCACCCGAAGGCAGCGGCCAGTCCGCACTCCTGCGAGATTGGGACAGGAACAATGCTATAAGCCTCCTGGCTCCAATCCCCCCGCTTTGCTCCCAACCCCGCCATTCCAGGCCTCACCATTTCCAGCCACAACGGGCTCCCCAGGAGGGCAGTCACTGTCTCTGTAACACAAGGCATCCGGAATGCTTTCACTCTGCCGGAAGAGAAGGGGCACCTGGCTGGGCGTTCCCCTGCAGGGGCTCCAGTTCATAACCAAGGCCCCACCCCAGGTGTTGGGACGGGGGTTCCTCCCCTGAGTGGGGCCACACACACCCTGGGAAACCTGCTTCTCTCCCCCCAAGCGATGCAGGTCTGTGCTCCAGTGTACATATCCTCCGGGCATTGGAAGGGGGCAGAAACCCCTATTTCAGGAGAAGGGTAGACCCCAACCACTGATGGAGGCTCACCCCCCCCACCCCCAGCTTTCTGCACCAAATCAAACCTCAGCACAGGTTTTCTGCTGCTGGTTGGGGGTCACGATCAAGTTGGTGATGACAAAGAAGACGTTCTCTCCCTGAGAAGCCAGAGAGGGGTTGAGGGACATCCTCTTACCCTCTCGGGGACCCTCCTTCCCAGGATTCCTGGCAGGGGTTGTTGAGGACAATGGGGCCACAAAATCAGTGCATCCCACCCATTTGCCCACTGACTCTGAAGTCCTTGAGTAGATGTCCTTCGATAGGTCCCTTTCAGGCCCACAACCCCAAACTGGCCCCATCCACGGATCCCTATTCTGACCTCAGCCCCTGGGATCTAAGCCCAGATCTGGGAGAAGAGGTACTGACAGGGTGGCCAAGGCCCTGGCCCGGGCCAGTTGTGAATAGGCCAGGGAGCCATTCCCAAGGGCAGCAGCTAATGTATGGGAGCAGTTCTCTGTGCCAGGCCACCTGACTCACACTGATCTGGAACTCCTTGGGGCCCCATTTGGTCTCTACAGGCTCAGGGTTTGTTGGGAAGGGAGCGGTCCCATAGGTGCAGTCAAGGAGGACAAGGGGTTGGTGTTGGGGGAAGGATCTGTGCAGGGTCTCCATCTGCAAACCCTGGCAGCTGTCCCGGGCCAAGGGAGAAAATCAATGAAGTCCCTGGGTACCTCAGCAGCTTCCTATGTGACCCACCCCGAGCCAAGCCCTACTAGCTGAGGTCCCAGTGCTGGGTGGGGCTCAGACCTGGGGTGGGATGACGTAGTCCACAACATCCCAAAGTCGCTCTCCGAGCTCAGAGGTGTTGGTGAAGGTCACGCCCTTGACTTTCGTGATGATACTGCTCTGCAGGGAGGTGTCGGTGTCTTGGTAACCCTTCTTCACCAGGAACACCCACCTGTGGGAAGAGGGCCCGGCAGGTGGGCATCAGCGTCACTGCTACCCTCTGGGAATTTTCCCCGGGGTATTCACCTTTCCCCAGCTCCTGGGCAGGGGCCACGACGGCACTGCTGCCTGAGACCCGGTCCTGCAAGCAGCAGAGGCGACAAGCAACCCCGAGAGCAGGAAGATGGCTGCCCTCAGGGGCTAAGGCCTTGAAGCTGGCCCAGGCTGTGCCAGCCCGCTCACCCCTGCGCTGGTGATGTGACCTCGGGAGGGCCGATGAACTCCGGGGGTCAGCACAGGGACAACAGTGCCTCCCTCCAGGGGTGTGAGGACAGTTAAAGGAAATGGGGCACAACCTGAAACTAATCATGAGGACACCTCAGACAAATCCAACCTGGGGCATTCTACAAAACAAGAGTACAAAATCCTATACTCTTTGACACCCAAAACACATGCAATGAAAGAAAAAATAGATGAGTGGAACTTCACCAACATTAAAAACTTTTGTGCATCAAAGGACACTGTCGAGCAAATGAAAAGATAACCCACAGAAGGGGAGAAATATTTGCGAATCAGATAGCTGGTCAGGGTCTGGTACCCAGAACATATAAAGAACTCTTACAACTCAGCAATAAAAAACACAAATAACCCAGTTAAAAAAAAAAGGAAAATAACGAGTGTTGGTGAGGCTGCAGAGAAACGGGTACCTGCCACGGTACAGCTGCTGTGGCAAAGTCTGACCATTCCTCAAAAGGTAATGATCTGTCCTCGCAACTTCACTCCAAAATATACACCCCAGAGAACTGGAAACCCACGTGCACACAAAAACTTGCACACGAATGGTCTCGGCAATGTTGTCTGTGACAGCCAAAAGGGAGAAACAACCCAAATGTCTGTCCACACAGAACAGATAAACAAAATGCGGTTTATCCATACAGTGGGATCGTGTTCAGCCATAAAAGGAATGAATGACTGATATACGCGACAGCATAGGTAAACCTTGGAAACATTCTGTTAAGTGAAGTAAGGGAGAATGCCAACCCACTGCTAGCAGTTAGTTACGGGTTTCCTCCTGGGGTGATGGAAAGGTTCTGAAACAAGATAGCGGTGACAGTTGTAAACATGGTGAGTATTCTAAAAGCCACTGAATCGGATAATTTTAAATGCTTGAAACGGTGCGTTACATACTATGTGAATTTTACTTCAATTTAAAAACTGTAATAAAGTAAAAATCCTGCACTCTTCAAAAAACATCAGTGTCATGAAATACAAAGACAGTCTCAGGTACAATTACAGATTAAAGGAGACTAAGGAGATAAGACAAATGAATGCAAGGCAGGATTTGATTTTTTTTTTTTTTTTTTTTTTTGTTATTAAAGGTAATTATTAGGGGTGCCTGGGTGGCTCAGTCGGTTGAGCGTCCAACTTCAGCTCAGGTCATGATCTCGCGGTCTGTGAGTTCGAGCCCTGCATCGGGTCTGTGCTGACAGCTCGGAGCCTGGAGCCTGCCTGGGATTCTGGGATTCTGTGTCTCCCTCTCTCTGCCGCTCCCCCACTCATTCTCTCTCTCTCTCTCTCTCTCTCTCTCTCTGTCAAAAATAAACTTAATAAAAACTTTTTTTTAATAAAAAATAAATAAAGGTAATTATTGGAACCATTTACAAAAGGTCTGTAGGTTAGAAAATAATATTGATTCAATGTTAATTATCTAATTTCCGTAGCTGTACTTGGTTAAATAAGAGAATTCCTTGGTTTTAAGAAATACACACCAAAGTATTTAGTGGTAAAGGGGCATAATGTCTGCAACTTCCTCTTAAACAGAAAAAATTGCATATATACACACACATCACATGTGTGGAGAGAAAAAGGGAAAAGGACAACACAAACGTAGTAAAATGTTAACATCTGAGCAATCTAGGTGAAGGACGTTTCAAAAAGTTTATGCTACTCTTGTAACCTTTCTGTAAATCTAAAATTATTTCAAAATATCAAAAAAAATTTTGTTTTTTCAATGAGATGGCACATGTAAATTGCTTAGCACAGTGCCTGCCAGGCCAGGGAAGAGCTCAATAAATACAATTCATCAACTTACTGATGACGTGACAGTTAAGGTTAGAGACGATACAGCTTGACCGCTTGGGAAAGTTGGGAGGCCAGGAGAGGGCAGGAAGCTGCCTGCCTGAGGTCATGCAGGAGTAATGGGGGATGGCCTTCACTTCCCATGATGCCAGTAAGGGTTCTTTGCATAGCAGGTGCCAACTAAAATGTGCCCACCCTCTTCATCTCTGGAGGCAGACCTGCTATGCCCTAAGCCCTAGATTCTCCTTGTCTCCAAGGAACCCTGAGAGGGCTGGGACAGTGAGCCAACATTAGTAGGCACAAACTGGGCCCAGCCTGGACAGAAACATTGAGCAAATTCTCAGGGAACAACACTCATTCATTCACTCATTCATTCATTCATTTCACACCTACTTCCTAGCAGTTAGGTGATGCCAGGCCCTGCCTGCCTTCATAGTGTCTCCAGAATGGACGGGAGTCAGGCATTAAGCAAACGATCCCTGTGGAATGCATCAGAGTTATTCGAGAACGTGGGTCTGAAGCATGAGCGGGCGCTAACCAAGGAGAGGCGTAAAGGCGCACGTGGCTGAGGAACAGCGTGTCCAAAGGCCCTCAGGTGGGAGGCATGCAGGTGCCTTGGGATGAAGCTCCACGGGCAGTTGGGGCAGTGGGGGCATTTGGCCTCCTAGTGAGGTCAGGGTGGCGCTCCCAGGAGGAGCATCTGTTCCTCCCCCAGTCAGGAAATAGTAGGGACTCAACAGCATTTACTGAAGCAGCAAAAGAGGCACACCAGCCTCCCAGACATCTGGTATCATTTCCTCCCTCCACCTGTTCCCTCCCTCCTTGGGGGGAGGGTACTGAACAGTGCCTGGCCCAGCAACTCCAAGGAGCTGCCCCCTCTGCCCATGGTGCCAGCTCCCGCCAGGTGGGAGGGGGGAAAGGTAGAGGCAGAAGGTCCGGCTGGGTGCCCGGTAGAGGGCCTCAGGGCAGGACCCCCAGCGGGACACCAGAGAGGCCGCCTGCCCGGGGTGTGCTGAGTTGACCAGAAGGGAGTGCTGGGACATACCAGGCTGCTGAGTTGTCCCGGCCAGGAGCTTGCCACTGAGCTCAGTGATTATAAATAACCCACCCGGTGCCTGGGCCTGCACCAAAGAGACCAGGGAGGCTCCCAGAGAGACAGCTGGAGCCAGGCCCCTGCGTCTTTGCCCCTTTCGAGTGGCCCCGACCCCAGGGCCCCGGCCCAGAGGAAGGAGCTGCCCACGGAGAGGCTGATAAATGAAGGAACACAGATTTCCCTGCCCGCATCTCATCACCTCCAGAGCCGGTGGGGGAAGAGGGCTCTCTCCTTACCTGCCACCCTTAGACCTAAGAGCCCCTGGCCGAGCCCGAGGAACGCTCGTCCAGGTCCCAGGTCCCTGGAGGGGGCAGCCGTGGCCCCGCGCCTCCCCCACCCCCCGACAGCCCCCGGAGAACTCACACCACCAGGTAGGTCAGGATGGAGACCTGCAGCAGCCGGTAGAGCAGGCCCACCTTCTTGTTCTTGGCGATGACATATTTCTCGGTCTTGTAGTCCAACAGCGACTGGGAGAGCCCCTTGCAGCCCGCCTGCCCCATGGCGCTGCCTCACCTGCGCCTGCGGCCCGGGCCTCCGCTCGGGTGCCGCATGGGAGTCGCCTCTCGCCGCTGCTCCCCGCGGGTCCTAGGAGGCTCGGCACTGCGGCTCCCGAGGGCGCGACTCCAAGCAGCGGGGTCGCCGGCCGGGCGTGCAGGGCGAGGAGCGCGCGGGGGCACCGGTCGCTGCGGGCGAGGCTGCGGAAGCCGCGGCCGGGGCCCGGGGGGTGGGGGTGGGAATGGGGACGGGGGCGGCGCCGGGCCGCGACCTTGCTGCCACCTCGCCCTCTTCCTCCTCTGCTGACGGCGACACCCCGACCATCTGCCGGGCCACCGGCCGGCGAGGGCACTCCTGAGGCGCAGGACCGCACGTGCGGCGCAGGAAATCGGAAATCCGGCGCTGCAGGGGCGAGGAGAGGAGAGTAGGCAGGGCTGCTTTTCAAACCCACCTTTCTCTACTCCCAAAGAAATCCCAGGGGGCGTTGAATAGATGGAATAGATAGGAAAACTGAGGCCAGGGGAGGAGGGACCTACAGCGCAGGAAGTGAGGAGGGGTTGAAAAAAAGTTGGAGGCAAACACACCAGGTTTCTTGATTTTACCTGCTCTCTGGGGAACCTTGATTCTCACCACTCAGGCTGAAAACACTGAAGACAGGCCCGACCCACGGCTCCTGTGTCCTCTGTGTTTAAGTGGGTGTTCCTACTGCGGCAGCTGCCTCTCTTTTAAAACCCCACGTTCCCAGGGGGTCAGTTGGCAAGCAGGCCCCAGCCAGCGCCCACAGCATGAACTCCCCACCACACCTAGGACAGACGGATGGGCTGGGGGTGTGGAGATGCAGGCAACCAAGACCTAGGATCATAAAATATGCCAGGGGGGTGTTCAGACCAACTGTTTGAAAGGTCCTCAAAGCAAGAGATGGGCCTAGTCTAGGGTGCTAACCCTGCACCCCTCTTCACAAGAGGTGAAATGAAATGAGAGGGTGTGAGCCCTGGGATGAAGGAGGGCATGTCTGAGATCAGTTTTAGAAGTTACGACAGCCCCGGAGAGGCAGGCCCCTGGGCGAGCTATGTGTGCCCCCCCTCCACCCCCTGCCTTGAGCTAACACAGTACGCCCACTCACTTTCTACATCCTGCCACCTGACCAGAAACAGTTTGGCTCCTCTCTCTACCCTGGCCTTTCATATACCTGTGAGAAGTTCCCTTCCCTGAACCACAGGCTGCAGGAGTTGGAAGGATCCCGAAAGCTCACCAAATGTGCCTCTAAAAGTAAAAACTACAGGGGCGCCTGGTGGCTCAGTGGGTTAAGCATCTGACTCTTGATTTGGGCTCAGGTCATGATCTTGACGTTCGTGAGATGGAGCCCCACGTAGGGCTCTGTGTTGACCCAAGCACGAGACCTGCTTGGGATTCTATGTCTCCCTCTCTCTCTCTGTCCCTCCTTCCTAGGTTCCCCACCCCAGTCACTTTCTGTTCCATTACCCCTTCTTATTCCCTGAAAGCACTTGTCATTCTTGGATAGGATCTTGCTTACTTATTGACTGGGTCCCCCACTAAGACCAGAAAGCTCCTGGAGGATGGGGACCTTGCCTTTGACATCTTTGTATACTATGCTCACTGCTGTATCTGCCATATATTAGTTCAATATATATATGTTGAGTGAGTGAACAAAATCAGGCCTGGTTTTTTTAAATAGGGAGGAGATTTGGAGCTGCCACCCTGTCCCAGTCATGACTAAGGATTTTAGAAGCTGATGTCATCCTGGGGGGGAGGCTTGGGAATTGTCACCAGACCTCCCTTCCACTCTCCTACAGGCCTCTTCCTCAGCCCTCCTCTCACATGGATCTCCAATACTCAGGGAAGAGGCAGCCTCAATGGAGTGACACCACATCTGTGAAGATTCCCATTAACCTGAGCCCACGAGGAGGCCTTTCAAGACCTCAAGATCTGGCCTGAAGAGTTCGAGGCTGGAAAGCATCACCTCCTACAGAGCCCCCTCACCCTTGCATAAGCCACGTATAGGATGTGCCCCACTGGGTCTCTCCCCCCCACAAAGGGAGTTCCAGGCTTTGTGGCATGGCCTGCGTGTTCTCCTGAGAGATCCTAGAGGCCACGGCCTTCATTTTGCAGGTTGGATCACTGAGGCCCCAGGTCATAGGGCACAGCCTAGCACTAGCCCCAGTCCAGTGCACTCTCCCCTGTTCTCGCTATACCGAGTACCTACTGTGCGCTGCGGCAGAGGCTGAAATGCAAGGCTCCCTGCCCTCTGTGGCTCATATAACTGCCACTCTAGACCCTTCTAGGGAAGGGTCTCTGCACTTATTCGCCCACCAGTGTGGGCAGCCCCTCTCGAACCACCCCATGACTCAGCCAAGACCAGGCTGCGGTTTCTGACACAACTATCCTAAAGCTTTAGGGACCATATGAGGGAAGACTGAAGGGGAAAGGGCCACTCTTGGGGCCGGGCCAGACCCTTCCTGTGGATTCCCTTATGGCGCAGCTCCCTAAGACTGCTAGATCCAGACCCATCAGTGGGTCATGGTATCGATTTACAGGGTTACAACCAAGCACATTCAAAAAGAGAGAGAGAGAGACATTTCAAGAGTTGAAGAGTTCAAGAGCAAAAGCAAAAATGAGAGCGAAAATACCAGTGTAGGGTAGGTATAGTTTTCGTGAAACTTTTGTTTTTAGTATGAGTGTGTCCACTGATGTGGAATGTATTTCTTCCTGGGGCTCATGGTCACAACACTGTGAAAAATGCTTCTAGAAAGCTGCAAACCCAAGTATCTGCAATCTGCCTCTATATGGGGGAGGCCAGCTCACCACTCCCACCAGTTCAGCCAAACACCCAATATACCCAAGGCAGGAGAAGGGGCCTATGCACTTTACATCTCCATCATTCAAATTCTAAGGGATGTTTCCAGATCCAAGATGAATTCTCCACTTGAAAGAAAATTGCCTACTGCTTTTGATTGATAGTTTTTCCAGCTTCTACCTAACCCTATCTCGTCTTACAAGCCCCAAGGCACCCTGCTCCAGTATCGTCACCATTACCAGATGTCTTAGCACTCACTACTTGCCGAGCACTCTTCTAAATGCACTATGTGTGTGGGCTCACTTAATCATCACCACCCTAACCACCTATGTGGTTGGTACAATCATTATCTTTATTTTTCCCTAAGAGGCTAGATGAGTCTACGAGTAAGCATCTGAGCCAGAATTTGAATCCAGGTGATCTGGCTCTCCAACCCCAGCGGTCATCTCCATTTGTCACCATGAGCACAGTGCTTTACAGTTTCCACATCAATTCACTTGACTCATTCTGTGAACCCAGCCAGAGAGGTAGCTGTCAATCCCATTACACATTTGATGGAACAAGGTCCCAGGTCACCTAAAAAGCTAAAATTAGTCCTAGGTCTCCCAGCCATCCACTCAGGGCTCAGCCCTCTGGAACTGTGGCTTCCTCTGGATGACCTTTAATATGTAGCTCACACGTTTGCCCTGCTGCTGTGGAGGGAAGCCACTGCCAAGGCCCAGAAGTATAGAGCTCCGCAGAGGGCAATGGATTCTCTCATGATGCCATATTGGAGTGAGGGGTCCGTCAAGAGAATGGGCACCTTCTGCAGGAGCTCCCACTGCTGCGGGGGGTGGAGCGCATTCTGGCATGCCAAGAACTGACCGCGTGCCTTGAAACTTCACTTCCGGGGTCAGGGGTCAGGGGTGAATGGCCTGTCTTCAAAGTAGTGAAAACCCCTCCCTGGCTCACCACCACATCCCTTCCCTCCCCTCTCCCAGAGACGTCTACATGATGCTTCATTATAATGAGTGTTGGCAGTGAGTGAAGCATTCTCATCTGGTTCACAAGACTGTCCAGCTGAAAGAGTTAAGGCACCAGCAGTAAAGTGATAGGGAATTATAAGATGAATTTTTTTTTTTTTTTTTTTTTGGAAAATGAATTTTTAAAGGGCTTTTTTTTTTTTTTTTTCTTTTTATATCATCTCACTTGCTCCTAAGACTTGCCAACATTTTAAGCTTATTGTTCTGTGTGGTCTGGACCCCCTGCTGTGGCCATCTTGGTCTCCTCCGGGTCCTGGGATAATTTCTAGTTAAAAACATGATGGAGCCTCAAATGTTGAAGTTGACACAGACAGAGCCCTCACATGTCTCCCCCAAAGAAATGTGCTGGACTCTTTATTTAAGGGGAAACAGACCCTCATGATTCTGACTCCAACCTTTTCTCTATACCATTCTCTCTTCTTATTCCCACGAATTTTGTAGATCATAAGGGAGGGGGTATGGTGCAATAGAGTGGGCCCTGGAGGCAGGAGAATTATAAGGACATCACCCCTTTATAATCTTTTTTTTAAATGTTTAGTATCTTTGAGAGAGAGAGAATGAGACAGAGCATGAGCAGGGGAGGGGCAAGGAGAGAGGGGGGCACAGAATCTGAAGCAGGCTCCGTGCTTGTCAGCACAGAGCCCAACGTAGGGCTCAAACTCACAGTGCAGAGCCTGACGTGAGGATCGAACTCACGAACTGTAAGTCAGACGCTTAGCCGATTGAGCCAACCCAGGTGCCCCAGAAATCACCCCTTTAATCAAGAAAAACTCCAGTCTCTAGGAGATGAGGAGCTTCTAAGAGGGAAACCACTCTGCCTGCAGGTGGGTGGCTCCACAGGAGTAGCCAATAGCATCACTGCGTTTCCATCAGAGGCTTGGAAGTAGCACTTGGTCACCCTGTGGCCTCAGAAGACATACTTTTCCCTATAGCCCTAGCAAGGGTGGAAATTCCCCTAGGTACTAAAGCTTTCCCTTTAGCCCAAGGAGGCCAACAAAAACTGTTCTCCAAAACATTAAAGGAAGACAAAAAGAAATTTAAAAACCACAAATTCCATATAATAATATGGTTCTTGCAGCAGAGGTGCAGATATTACTTACACACAGCGAATGTGTTTCTATTTCCCACCCCTAAGAGAGGAGGGTTCACGCAAGGCCTAGAGGTAGATTTGAGTCTGTGCTGGGGCACAAGAGGAGGTCACCACAACATAAGGCCTTAGAGGGCCATCGGCAGACCTGGGTTTCCTTCTGAGTCCTGAGTATCCTGGATGGCCCAGAAGGGACAAGAGTGGGAAAGGTCTCACAATAAGAGTGGGTGTGGGAAGGGTTTCACAATAAAAGACCTTGCAAAGTAATCTGTCCTTTAGCTTTTCTTTTCCTCCGACAGTCCTTCTATGATAAACACATTCCATTAATAGACATTACTGGTCCATTTAAGAAATAGCAGATGCATTATTAATGCCATTTCAGTACAGTCAACAGGAAAAGGTGGCTCCTCTCTGTGGGAAGCATTTCTGAGTCCATCAGTGGCTTGTGTGACCCATCTTAATTGATGGGTTGTTATTCATTACTTAGTTCTCAAAATGCAACCTGGGGAAAAACTCTACGGAGATATCAAGTACTTAAAAAGGGCAGAGTCAAGTGATGGTCTGCCGAGCACTAAAAAGGCTAAAGATTCACTCAAGTCAACCAAACCCTCAGAGTAGCGACATCTCTCACAAGGTGTACCTTAGGGCAATCTCATCTTTTCCTTCCTCCTGCTCCCTGCACTGCTTTCTCCCGTAACCTTCACGAAATTCCTCACAGCCATCCCTTCCACTCCCCTCCACTCTCCAGTTCACATAACTGAGGTAGTAATGAAATGAGAACGTGCAGGAAATCCTCGTATGAAAAATACACCGTGAGTAGTTGTGCTTCACGTAGTTCCTGTACACAAGGTGATTCCTTAGGTGATTCTTGATCGTACTTACTGTCCCCGCCTGCCTTTCCAGCTCACACGCCACATCATGCACACTCGGCTTCAGCCGAATTGGCTCACATGCTTTACCACATCTGTCATTTTCCAACCTCTGTGCCTTTGCCACGGCTGGTCTCCCCTCAGTCCTCCATGGCTTCAAGGCTCACCTTACAGGGGTCTGTCTCCTTCATGAAGGCTTCCAGGACCCCCTCTTCTTCCCTAAATACCCAAAGGACAGGATCTGTACAATTTAGGCGGTTACCATTGGATACATATCTGTCATATAGGACTATGAGTGCAGGAAAGGGATTTACCTTACTTTGTACCACGGGGCCTTCATCGAGTAGGTGGTCACGGAGTCTTGTAGAATGATAAGAGATGGGGGAGGGGGACAGAAAGGAAGGAAGGAAGAAACGGAGGGAGGGAGGATGGACTGATTCCTGATCACCATGCCTCTGGCCATTAGCCGGCATATTTGAAGCGTCTGAGGACAGAGTGACTAAGCCTGTGCATATTCATAGATTTCAGAGATAATTCTGCCAGAGCATTAAGTTAAATTTGTCTTCTGAAGCAACTTCTAGGTCACCAAGGCTCCAAGTCTGTGCTAAGGCCTATCCATTGACAGAAGTGTAATCAGATGAACACATTTGATCTCATAATTAGCATCTCCCAGGGGGTGACCCTTGCATGAAAATCATCTGGAGGGCTTGCCAAAAAAGCAGATTTTTTCAGGCCCAAGCTGGGCCAGAGCATCACAGCCCTTAGTGGGCAAGGCCAAGGAACCTGAAGAACTGAGCCACCTGCAACTGTTGTGCCAGCAAAGTCTGAAAACCGCCACTCCGCCCAGGGCTGTCAGCTCCGTCTTGCCAAGCCGACGGGAAGCTTTTGTGGAAAAAAACCATTCGATTTGGAGATCCAAAAATCTTCTGTTGTTCCAACAGCTCTGCTATAACTAGACCTGTGGGGTTGTTTCTTCCTTCAGAAAACAGAGCTAAAACTCTCTGGAATGATCATTAAGATTAGCTGCAAAAGTACAAAGCCCAGGGTAGGACACTGCTTTTTTTTTTTTCTTTAAGTTTATTTATTTATTTGGAGAGACAGCCCAAGCAGGGGAGGGGGAGGGAGAGAGAGAGGGGGAGAGAGAGAGAGAGAGGTGGGGAGAGAGAGAATCCCAAGGAGGCTTCATGTTGTCAGCACAAAACCTGATGCAGGGCTTGAACTTACAACCTGTGAGATCATGACCTGAGCCAAAATCAAGAGTCAGACACTTACCAACTGAGCCACCTGGGTGCCCCTAGGACACTGCGTTTATTAAATGCACCAGAACATATGAAGTAGGAGGTCTCTATATGTTACATTTTTTTTTTACCACTCTTTGACTGAAATGTAACATTTCCTTTAATTATGAATGTAGGCAACAAAACATGGCCATGTTAGCAGTATCTGTATCTTCACACCAATAGAAATTACAGATATTTTCCCACATTACAGTTATTGCAGATATCTCAAAATACATTTTAAGCTCACCACTACTTTAAAAGATGGGTAGTTAAGGGGCGCCTGGGTGGCCCAGTCAGTTAAATGTCTGACATCAGCTCAGGTCATGATCTCACGGTTTGGGAGTTTGAGCCCCGTGTCGTGCTCTGTGCTGACAGCTCAGAGCCTAGATCCTGCTTCGGATTCTGTGTGTCCCTCTCTCTCTCTCTGCTCCTCCCCTGCTTGCACTCTGTCTCTTTCTCTCTCTCGAAAATAAACATTAAAAAATAAATAAAAGAAGGGTAGTTATTAGACCTGTTGCTTTAAAAAAGAAGCACATGAGTCTCCATAAGAATTTTTCAATATTCTGATTATTGTATTTCAATATAATTGGTTCTTTGTAAACTTTTTTTTTTAATTTTTTAAAAAAGAGAGAGAGACAGAGCATGTGCCGGTGAGGGGCAAAGAAAGAGGGAGACACAGAATCGGAAGCAGTTTCCAGGCTCTGAGCTGTCAGCACAGAGCCCGACATGGGACTCAAACCATGAACTACAAGATCATGACCCTATAGGCTAAGTCGGATGGACTCTTAACCGCCTGAGCCACCCAGGTGCCCCTGTAAACTTCTATTTTTATGTACTTGAAAACAAGCTGATGGATGGACAGATGGGAAAATATGTGATAAAGCAAGCATAGTATAAAATGTTAATGGAAGAAACTAGATGGTGGGAAGACAGCTGTTCACAACGCAGAATTCAACTTTTCATAATACAATGTTGGGAGAAATCTGAAAAGGGGTGCCTAGGTTTCACCAGACCACCAGAGGGGTTTATGGCCTAGGAAAAAAGTTAGAAACCCCTGACCTAGTGGTACTAGTGTCCTTTACTGGCTAGCCAGTCTTCACTCACTCACTAGGTGAGTTCTTCATCATTGGACAAAGGACCCCAAGCCCCAGTGTCGAATTCCAGGAGTTAGGCTGGTAACCTTTTCCTAGACTAGGAAATCTCAAAGTTTTGCAGAATCAAAGTGGGTCAGTGGTGTTTTCTCCCACCTCAGCCTTCCAACCTTAATCTTACACCTCACTCATAGCTCTGAAGAGAGAAAAGATTACCCCAAAGTAGGACACTAGTCAAATCCCAGAAACCAAAGCCAAGATCACGAGAACATCTGCCGGCACACCAGGCAGGGCAAGTCCGGGCCCCTTTCCCAGGCCCTAGACAGAAGAGAAGACATTCCCAGAGACACGCCTTCAATCACCAGCCACTCACCCCCCAACTCTGCCCTCAGGACTGCAACTGGCTATGGGGTCCCAGAACTTCTTTCAGGGAGGAGGGAGGGGGGAGGAACAGAGCCTCCAACTGGCTCCCCTGGACATTGGAACCATGGTCCTGGCTCCTTTGTGGTACTTGGGAAGAGCTCTTCTTTCAGACAGACCACCAGGAAGGACTAGTGCTTCCTGATGCCCACCGGTAAATCTGCACAACTCAGTTCTCCCATTTCTGGAGGTCATGCTGCTCCAATTCTATCTGAATCAAAGCATCCTTACTCACCCAGAGGCTCCAAAGTTCAGAGGGAGAAATACACCTCTTACTTCTATCCCAGAAGACGGTGCAGTCCAGAAGAGCTAATGAGAAGGAACCAGGGCCACATTTGAACTGGACAAGAAAGTAAAGCACAGAGGGCACAAAAAAGTCATCTTTTTTGTGGTTGTTGTTGTTGTTTACTTATTTTTGAGAGAGAGAGAGAGGCAGGGGCAGAGAGTGGGTGGACAGAGGAGCCGAAGTGGGCTCTACACTGACAGCAAAGAGCCTGATGCAGGGTTCAAGCCCAGGAACCGCAAGATCATGACCTGAGCCGAAGTCAGATGCTTAACCGATTTAGCCCCGGGCGTCCCCCCCAAAAAACGTCTTCTTATTTCATGGGAAAGTACATGGTCTTGCCGACAAAGTAAGGTAAACTAAAGCTATGATTATATATCCATTAAGCAAATAAGTCAAGTAAAAACAGAGATCCCAGGACATGTTCATGCTGCTGATAACCATGTAACACGGCTCAGTCCTTCTGGAAAGCTATTTGGCATCCTATAGCAATTACAAAAATGTCTTTAATTCCACTTTTGGAAAAGTTGAAAGGGTCTCTTTACAGTTTATACTGTAAAGAGCTCTGCACAGTTATTAATTCCCCAAAGACACACTAGACCAAGGTGTCACTTCTCCCCATCCCATCCACCTACATTTGTCAGCAGCATTTTTTTCTCTGACACTGGTTCCTTGAAAATGGTCACAAATTCTCACAAATGGCAAAATATATGGTTCTATTTATGTAAAAGAAAACAGGGGCGCCTGGGTGGCTCAGTCAGTTAGGCATCCAACTTTGCCTCAGGTCACGATCTCACAGTTCACGGTTTGAGCCCACATCAGGCTCTGTGCTCAGAGCCTGGAGCCTGCATTGGATTCTGTGTCTCCTTCTCTGTCCCTGCCCCCTTGTGCTCTGTCTTTCCCAAAAATAAACATTAAAAAAATTATATAATGCTATTTAAAAAAAAAAGAAGGAAAACAAAACAAAACCCCAAACCTATGTACTATATACGTATTTATGTGAATATTTACAAGTGCACAGGATAAAGCCTGGAAGGATGTACACCACACCAGTTCACCTCAGCTTCTAAGGAGGGCCACAGGGTGGGGCAGGGTGTGACAAAGGCAGTTTTTCACTTTTCACTGTGATCTTACTGTGAGAGTGTTATTAGTTATGTACTTTCCAAAATATACTTCCACTAATCAAAGTCAAGTTAACTGAAGTTGGAAATTGTCTATTTAGGTGCGTCCAGCTACTTCCTGACCTCTGATACTAGAACTACTCTTCCTAAAGTGATTAAATGTTTCCCTTGATTCCATTTACTAAATCTGTTTTGTTTTGTTAATTTTTTTTAAGGTTTATTTATTTTTGAGAGACAGAGAGAGACAGAGCATGAGCAGGGGAGGGGCACAGAGAGAAAGGGAGACACAGAATCCGAAGCAGGCTCCAGGCTCTGAGCTGTCAGCACAGAGCCCGCTGTTGGGCTCGAATTCACAGACAGCAAGATTATGACCTGAGCCGAAGTAGGAGGCTTAACCAACTGAGCCACCCAGACGCCCCACTAAATCTGTTCTTAAAATAATGGTAGGGGTGGCTGGCTGGCTCAGTCGGTGGGTGGAGCATGCAACTACTGATCTTGTGGTTGTGAGTTCAGGCCCCACGTGGGGTGTAGAGATTTCTTAAAAATAAAATCTTTTTTAAAAAAAAAAAGTAATGGTAAAATTCTGGCACTATTACAAGGCTTACCATTACTAATTATAGCTAGGAGACCCCAAAATACCTATATCCCTAAAATACCTAATTTCCCTTCTCGTAAGGGTACAGAAGATGTGCACAGACCTTTCACTATATACGGATAATGTAAGACTGCTGAGCTTTGCCATACGAAGCATCCTTTCTCAAAATTTAATTAGGCCTAACAAGCTTGCCAGATTAAGGTTTTCACATCTGCTTGATGTCATGCCTTCTTCAACAACCAAAGTTCAGATGTTTTCAGAAGAGAGAAAGGTTATTTGAATCTGTGCTCACTAGGTGTTAAACGGGGGAAATGAAAACAGAGAAATCACAAGGGGCATTTTCCCCATGCTAGTGTCAAGCTGACTTCATCTTGGTCCTTATCTGGTCAAGACAGCAGCCATAACCCATTGTCCTTGTATCTATACAAGCTTTGGCACTTCCTGTTCTCAGGGAGAGGACGATGAACAGGAAATGGAAAATGCCTGGCACTAGAAAAGCATCTTTTAGAATAAAGGCCTTGGCCCAAGCTATAGCAGATGAATTTGTAAAATCTAATCATGTCTCTGTTTATAATAGTCCTTTCCCTTCTCAGACTGGTCCCTTACACAGTCTCTTGACTACAAGTGCATTGGTTTAACTCCAATCAGATCAGCACAGCTCAGTCAATAGCTCATAGGTGGTCAATATAAGGCTTGACTGTTATAATGGGAGTAGGATCTTATTTGTAATAATAATTTTTTTTTAATTTTTTCTTAATGTTTATTTATTTTTGAGACAGAGAGAGACAGAGCATGAACGGGGGAGGGCCAGAGAGAGAGGGAGACACAGAATCTGAAACAGGCTCCAGGCTCTGAGCGGTCGGCACAGAGCCTGATGCGGGGCTCGAACTCACAGACCGTGAGATCATGACCTGAGCCGAAGTCGGACGCTTAACCGACTGAGCCACCCAGGCGCCCCATAATAATAATTGTTTAAAAAAATATAAATCCAAGGGGTGCAACTCACCTAAAACACTGCAAACTTGGATATAACTCCTGGATCCAACAATAGGAAAATATCTAAGCAAACTTACCTCTTTCTTTGCCTTCAAAGACAAATCCTCTGAAGTAACTCAAGAAGTGTAAAGAGGGAAGAAGTCCATGGTAGCACTGGAAATTGAGAATGATACAATAAAGGAACCAAAAATATGAAGGAATTCTTGGAAGAAGTGATGCAGATGGAATCAGATCAGCAGAAAAGCTGATCACGCTAAAGAGCCAGTGATTTAACACAGGTAACATAAGAGGCTCCATGAGAAGTGGATGGGTTCTCCAATCAAGCCCCAGAAATTACCAAAGGCAGAGTGGCAGGGAGTGAGACCATGGACAGGCTGTGAGGCAGACAGTGGAGGGTACACACAGCAATCCCCTTAACATCAGGCAAAGTTAACTTCCCAGAGCTCTACAAGTTCTAGTCAAAGAAATAAGGGTGAAAAAGAGTACAAATACAAGAAAGACTCCACATCACCATTATTTCTTTTTTTTTAACATTTATTTATTTTTGAGAGAGAGAGAGAGCACATGCATGAGTGGAGGAGGGGCACAGAGAGAGGGGGACAGAGTATCTGAAGCAGGCTCTAGGCTCCGAGATGTCAGCACGGAGCCTGATGTGGGGCTCAAACTCGTAAACTGCGAGATCATGACCTGAGCCAAAGTTGGACACTTAACCGACTGAGTCACCCAGGCGTCCCCCAAATCACCATTATTTCCAGACAGGATTTTCTCCTTTGAAAATCCAAGAGAATCAACTAAAAAGTTATTTAAAAAACAGAGTTCAGTAAGATGGCCAGATAAAATATTCAAAAGAACAAATTTTCTAAATACAAGCTCTATAATCAGCCAGGGGAAAAAGACATTTTTCACAGTAGCAATAAAAAATATAATATAGGGGAGCCTGGGTGGCTCAGTCGGTTAAGCATCTGACTCTTGGCTCATGTCCTGATCTCACAGTTGGGAATTCAAGTCCTACATCGGGCTCTGTGCTGACAGTGCAGAGCCTGCTTGGGATTTTCTCTCTCTCTCTCTCTCTCACTCTCTCTCTCTCTCTCTCTCTGCCCCTCCACTGCTGGCATGTATGCACATGCGCTCTCTCTCTCAAAAATAAACTTAAAAAAAAAAAAAACAACAATACAGCTGAAAATAAAAGTCTTCATAAATTAAGATCTCTGAAAGAAATTATAAAACCTTGCTGCAGGGTGTTTTCAAAAATCTCAGCGAGTGGAGAAATATCTTATTTCTGAGTAAGAAAATAATGCTGTAAAGAAAGCAGTTCTCCTCAACGTAATCTGTACATTTATTTATTTAAAAAAAATTTTTTTAACGTTTATTTATTTTTGAGACAGAGAGAGACAGAGCATGAACGGGGGAGGGGCAGAGAGAGAGGGAAACACAGAATCGGAAGCAGGCTCCAGGCTCCGAGCCATCAGCCCAGAGCCCGACGTGGGGCTCGACCCACGGACCGCGAGATCGTGACCTGAACTGAAGTCAGACGCTTAACCGACTGAGCCACCCAGGTGCCCCAACCTAATCTGTACATTTAAATTAAAACCTCAAAGGTTTTCTTTTAGGAATCTGAAACACTGATATTAAGAATTATCTGAAAGAATAGAAGCAGTAGTTTTTCTTAAGAATGAAAATGTCCTATCAGGTATCACAGTTTACTAAAAGTTATAATGAAAACTGGTATCAAAAACAGAATCCCATTTTCCACAATGATCAGGTTGGCAAAATAGTGAAAATGTGATGATGCCCAGCTGGTGGCAATGGACACGGTGGCACTTTGATATTCTCTGAGTGGGGGTGTCAACTGGTAGAAACCTTTTGGAGGTTGTGATCATCTATCAAAAACAACTGAATTGAAGTGTAGCTGACAATGTTATATTCGTTTCAGGCGTACAACGGTGATTCAACAACTCTACATGTTCTGCTGTGCTCACCACAAGTGTAGCTACCTGTGTCACCATACAGTGTTGTCACAATGCCACTGGTTACAATCCCCGTTCTGTACCTTTCGTTCCCATGACTTATTTCGTCTATCAAAATTTTAAATGCACGTCATCTCGGAGCCAGTGATTGTGCTGGGAACTTACCCATCGACATACTTGAAAAGCACACCAGGGAGGATACGTGTTTAGAGATGTTCATCACACCTTTTCTTTGTAATAAAAAGAAGGAAAGAAATAGAAACAACCTAAATATCCACTTGTAGGGATTTGTTAGGTAAATACAATGCAGTGTATCACGGAACTGTTAAAAAGGATGGGGTAGATCTGCAGAGGTTGCTACCGAAAGGTGCCTAAAATCCATTAGATGAAAAAGTAGGAGGGAGAACAATCTATACAATCTAATTCCTATATCCATACATGGATATGCATATGCTGGTATATGCAGAGGAATATTTTTAAAGAATATCTAAAAATGTATTAACAGTGGTTGCTTTTGGAAAGAGATTGGAGGTGGAGAGGAGAGGGAGACTAACTTTTTATTTTTTAGATACCTTTGTGCTGTTTAGAATTTATCATTTGCATAATGCTAAAAAGTGTTCCTTCAATTGTGGTACTGGTACAGTAACAAACACATCAGTGAAACAAAATTAAATTTCCAGAATTTATATGTATTCATAGGAATTTCACGAGTAGTAACAGCAGAATTTTAATTTATTAAAAAAAATTTTTTTTAACGTTTTATTTATTTTTGAGACAGAGAGAGACAGAGCATGAACAGGGGAGTGGCAGAGAGAGAGGGAGACACAGAATCGGAAGCAGGCTCCAGGCTCTGAGCCATCAGCCCAGAGCCCGATGCGGGGCTCAAACCCACGGACCACAAGATCGTGACCTGAGCTGAAGTCGGACGCCCAACCGACTGAGCCACCCAGGCGCCCCAGAATTTTAATTTATTAATGGACATTTCATTAATGACATAGAGACAGCTGTTATTCACTGGAAATAAAATAGTTGGACTCAAGGTCAACAGGAAAACAGAAACCACTCTAGATATTTCAAGCAGAAAGGGATTTACTAATGAGAGTTATGTTTCAAATCTGTTGGGAGGGCTGGGAGATAAAAACGGGAGAGTTGGTATCACCCAGAGGTCGGGAGTTGCAGGGAGGGGCTGCGCTGTGGCACTGCTGCTCAGGGGTCTGTACTCACCTGCCTCCACCACTGCTGCCGCAACCAAAAGAAAGACCTCCTATCTTTCTACCTTCCATCTCATTCAAGTGCCTCTCACTGGCAAAATCGAAATTAGAAACCCACCTCAAAGGAGTCTGGGAGATGTTTGAAGCCTTTTAGCCCCTGCGAAACGGGAGAGCGTGAATAAGCCAAAAGGAGGTGGTTATTTCAGTTAATGGTGCTGTGAAAGTTAGTTATGCTTCTGGGAGAAAAACAAAACAAAAAGCAAAACTCAGTCCCTAATTTGCACTTTATACACACACACATTTCAGAAAAAATTAAAAATTAAAAAAATAACGAAAGCATCTGAATTAGATCAAGAAGACAAGGATATCTTTCTACATTATATACTGATACACCATTTAATTTATTGCAATGACTTTTATGATCCATGAAAACAAAGACTGTTCCATTGCAGGGTTAAAAGTGGGGAGATGGGGCCAAGTTTTGACAGCAAGGGATATAAAAATAAAATAAGATACTAAGAGCGAAGCCGGCCTGTAACTAGGCCCTCATCTCTGTGCCCCCAACTCCCAGGCCAGGTTCCATCTCCTCCTGTGGAAGAATGCTCTCTCCTGGTGACAGTATTTACCAAGGAACAGAAGTCTCCCTGAGCAATCCACTGAGCAGGAAGCTGGGTAAGGATTAGCACAGTGCATGAAATAGATGTATTCATACATACAACAGAAATGAAACTACAGAACAGTCTTGCTTTTCTCCTCACCTCCTAGTTCCTGTTTTGGTGACCTCTGTTTTTCTACTTTTTACATTTGTTCCAGGCGTGCTTTTTTTGTGTTTTGATTTGAAGTAATAGGCCACATCTTAGGATCTTGAAAATGCCAGGATCTTTTGACCACTGTCCCCCAAGATGTACTTTGTAGAACACTATGTTGGGAGACATCAATGGAAATGCCAAGAAAAAAGCATTCTTAGGCAAATAAGGTTGGAAATTGCTATACCTCCTCTTGGAGAAAAAAAATATCACAAAGTAGATTTCTGTATTAAAGGCACTTCTTTAAAGAAAAATTTAATTTTATTTAATTTCAAATGTTTCCCAAGTTTATTTTCTGCACAATACACAGACACTCTGGGGACAGTGTATGGTTAAAAAACAATGTTCCATTAACAATTTGTTAGATTCTGCTCTAGATCATCTTAAAAAAAAAAAAAAAAAAGTAACGACACCAAGTCTCTAGAACTTGAACGACTGGCTGATGTTCTCTCCCAATGGATAAGGAAGCTGGTCCTAATTTTCTTCTGTGAGCAGATTCTCTGATTTCAGCGAGGCCTTCCGTGTGCTGTCCAAGTTCAGATGCTGGTATTTTCTTTTAAAAAAGCCAAACTAAAACAAAGGAGGGGAAGTCCCATTATAGGCCTAAGATACCCATCTGTTTTAGAAAACCGTCATCTAGTTCTCTAGAACTTCTCACACCTCCTCTGAATTTCTCCCTGATAATCCAATCCTTCAAGATCAGTCTTAAAATGCTACCTTTCCACAAGTCTTTTCATTCTCCAGTCAGAAGTGATTTTCCACCTTCCTCTGAAACCCCAAACCTCCTTAACCTTTTTTTTAAAATTTGAGTGAGAGAGCATGTTTGAGTAGAGAAGAAACAGAGGAAGAGAAAGAGAAAGAGAAAGAGAAAGAGAAAGAGAAAGAGAAAGAGAAAAAGAGAGAGAGACACAGAATCTCAAGCAGGCTCCAAGCTCAGTGAGGAGCCCAATGCAAGCCTTGACCCCATGACCTAGGATCATGACCTGAGCCAAAATCAAGAGTCAGGCACTTAATGGGGCGCCTGGGTGGTTCAGTCAGTTAAGTGTCCAACTTCGGCTCAAGTCATGATCTTGTGGTTCACGAGTTTGAGCCCCGTATCAGGCTCTGCACTGACAGCTCAGAGCCTAAAGCCTACTTTGGATTCTGTGTCTCCCTCTGTCTCTCCCCCTGCCCCACCCCAGGTCACAGTCTGTCTCTCTCTCTCTCTCTCTCAAATAAATAAACATTAAAAAAAAAAAAGTCAGACACTTAACCCATTGAGCCACTCAGGTGCGCTGCTCCTTAACCTTTTTTTAACTTAACTAATTCTGCAAAATATTATAATTTTGGCTATAATGGATCTTAGTTATATAAAAATACTCAACCTACTACAGACAGTATGGCCTCCTACAGCAAGAAATGCACAATCTAGGGGCAGCTGGCTGGTTCAGTTGGTAAAGCATGAGACTCTTGATCTCAGGGTTGTTAAGTTCAAGCCCCATGTTAGGTGTAGAGATTACTTAATTATAAAAAAAAAAAAAATTGAGGAAAAAAATAAAAGGGAAACTCACAATCTACTAGGAACAGAAATAATTATAATACGGTGTGATGACTGACACTTGGAAGGGTTTCCAGAAAGTAGCTCACAGGAAAAGCACATAGCTCAGAGGACTGAGGAATCTCTGGGCTGGGTCTTAAGGAAAGAGTGTGAGCAAGGTGGGAAAGGGCATCAGGGTGGGGGGACGGCAGTATAGACAGCAAGCACACAGACACAAACCTATTTAGTTACACATGTTTGGAGGAAAAAGCAAGACTTAAGAGTTGAGAAGGGTAAAGGCTGGAGAGTGAGGATCTTGAAAGCAGTAAAAAAAATGTCTGAACGTTAAAACAGGGGAAGGAAAGTAAAGGATTTAAAATAGGGGAATGACCATCAAATCTGTTTTAGGAAAATCTCTCTGTATCTTAATACTTCACATGAGTAGAACTGACCTTGAAAAGGGTGATTATAATCACAATCAAAACCAGAAGGCCACCAGCACTGCTTATAAAGATGAGGTGCAAATACTCCTTCTCTTTCAGGAAGATGATAGTGATCTAGAACAAGATACAGAGATCATCCAATAAGTCTCCTAAAGCAGATGAGAAAAAAATTCCACATGTTATTTTAAGGAGCAAAATATGAGAACTTGGCAACATTCTGTATATTGACCAAGACTGATGACAGTAAGGGAAAAAGCTAAAGTTTCCTGATGCAGCATCTAAAATTACCTAACGAGGCTTTCAGTTTCTGGTTCTACATGTAGAGAGCGTGGTACGTGCCACTCTGTACTAACAAGTAAAAAGCTGAACAGACTGAAAAAGCAACAACTCTTCTTGGCGCCCTAAGAGAGGGGAGGATACTTGGCAAACTGCTGCCCCCAAGATTAGCGAGACAGATAGACAAATACAGGCAGTAGAGGCTTCCCAGCGCTGGGGTAGGAAAACCCAATCTGTAATTCATGAATTAATCATGAGAAGTTCAGTACTGACAACTCTCAGAGTTAAAACCTCCAGGGAACCCAGTCATATGGGAGCCTCCACAACACTATAAGGTTTTCCTCTAGGAGCTTGACCAGATCCCTACGGTAAATGTTCGACAAAAATCCCTTGATGCTTCTGGCAAGGGGAGAAGAAAAGGAACCATTTTGAAATAGGCCAGAGCACTCTGGCCTGCCATCGGGGAAACTAGTTAATTGGAGCGTAACCTGCTAAGAGCCTAACTGACCCAGGGTAAGAGAAATACCCAACTCTAGGTATCCTGTCCTACCTAAGGGGACTGAAAAAAAAAATGAGAAATACTTCTGAGGTTCACAGCCCAGAGGTGTAGGTTCACAGCACAGGAGCATGGGCTCACTAAAAGACTGAAATCTAATCACAGGATGGTAGAGCACATAAGCACTTCCTCCTTCCCCTCCCCCACACCTTACCACCACATCACTGAAGACCTATTTACAACAGTTCCTTTACCTGGTCCATCGTATCTGGTTATCAGGAAAAAAAAAATTACCAAGAAAAAAGAAAGAAATAAAAAATCATAAAACATATCCAGATGCAAAAAACATCTTGAAGAGACAAAGCAAGCCTCAGAAGCAGACACGGAAAGGTGTTTGAATTATCATCAGACTTGGAATTTACAACAACTATGATTAACATGCTAAGGGCTCTAACAGATAAAGTAGACAGCATGCAAGAACAAAGACAAAGAACAGATAGGCAATGAAAGTAGAGAGATGGAAATCCCAGGAAAGAACCAAAAAGAAATGCTAGAGAAAAAAAAAAAAAACACTGTAACAGAAATGAAGAAAGCCTTTGATGGGCTCATTAAAAAAAAAAAAAGACTGGACATGGCCAAAGAAAGAATCTCTGAGCCAGATGTACCAAAAACAAAAAAAAAAATCCTCGAAAAGCAAAGAGAACAAAAACTGGAGGAAAAAAAATAACACCCCCCCCCAAAAAAAAAAACAAAACAAAAACAAAAAACCAACAGCACAACAAAATTATGTAAAGAACAAAACACTTTACACTATTTTGGTCAGTCAGGAGATCTGCTAAGGATTATCTGACAGTTTAACAGAGGTCCCAAGGGACTGGTCTCTAGGTTTGAGAGAACACTGAAAGAAAATCAGTTTTACATCCAGCTCTGCCACTCTGTGTCCTTGGGCCCCCAGCTCATCATCTTCAAAATGAGACCTATTTTAAATGATCTCTAAGTCCTTTCCAACTCTGTTCTGACATCATTCTGACAGCTCTTTTTGACCTTGCACAAACCCCTAAAGTCTGATAACACGTTTGTCCCACATGAAATATGACAAAGACACTGGTCTGCTCTTCACCAAACTAAAGTATATGTTAAGATATGATAATGAATGCAATATGGCATCCATGTATACTACAGTTGACCCTTCAACAACACAGGCTTGAACAGTGTAGGTCCACTTATATGCAGATTTATTTGTGATATAGTACTATAAATGTATCTTTTATGACTTTAACATTTTCTTTTCTCTAGCTTACTTCATTATAAGAATACAGTATATAATAGAATAATATAATAAGACATCCAGTCAACGGTATACTATTAGTAGTTAAGTCTTTGGGGAGTCAAAAGTTATACATGGATTTTCGACTATGTGGGGAGCCGGCACTTCTAATCCTCAGGTTGTTCAAGGGTCAAGTGTACTTACAGAGTTCTTGTATTAGAAGCATCCCCAGCATTGTCGTCTAAAGGCTGTCTCAATCTCAAGAGTCTAAGCTCTCTTCTCACTAACAGGACTCAGCTGGAAAGCTCAGCGGATGTTGCTTCCCGAGACCCATTTATGGCCCTCCCAAGCTGTAGCCAGCATACAGACCATGCCCAGAGCATGTTCCCAGGACTTAAGTGGGGCCAGAGGGCCATCAAGACTTCTCTGCCTGCCCAAAACACTGAGTCCTTTCATGCAAGTGTATAAGCAACAAGGTCAGGGATAACTGCTGTATGAGTTGGAAAGATGGACAAATATACTCCTTTAAGGCCTCCTCAGTTAAGTTATAAATGCTGGTTACTTCCTAGGGTTGACCCTCCAGGCAACTATTTAATTCAGACGGAGCTGAGCTTAATAGGTGTAAGTTCTGGGCCTTGACAATAGAGAGGGAGCAAAGCAACAGACTGGGAGGAAGAACAGGAAGAGAGCTGGTTTTTCTTCTATGTAAGAGTGAATGGGGGGGAGGGGGGTGGGTAGCAGGGGGAAGGACTTGAGAGTATGGGTTTAGGAAAATAATGAAAGGAAATCCCAAGGTCATAGTGGTATAACAGGCCAGATCTGAGTAAAAGAAATGCTCCTCTTTCTCAAAGCCTCTTCCCCTTTTCCTCTTCTAAACCCACAGGTTCCAAAGGTACCCCAAAGCTACCCTGGTAAAGGTGAAGGAGAAGCGGGACACAGGGTACCTACTGCTTGCAGCTGAACACTGAATTTTTGAATTTTCTATCAGAAATCATGGCTGATCTAAGCTAATCATGACAGAGCTATTCCCCTTTGCCAGTGACTGACATGAGATCCAGTTCTCACTGACAAGATGTAAGGAGACAGCTGTTGGGAGTTTTTAGGAAAATTTCCCTTCCTACAAAGGGAAGTTTTGCTACTGATCTCTTGCTTCTTATTTTGTATCCTGACACATGAAAACACAGCACTTGGAGAGGTGGTAGCTTTGTGCTGGCCACAAGGGAAGGTATCACCACCACAGATGGAAGGGCACAAGATTCAAAGGAGCCAGGCCGTTGACCAGACAAACAACAGATGCCCTTATGGTACCTTAGTGAGAGTTTTCCCTTACTTGCAAATGAAACGCACTTGGATACATAGGTATTTATACTCACAGGTTCATTCTACCCTTGTTGCTTATTGTCAGGAACAACTTAACACTTTGCTTAGAGTATTGAATTTAAAGAAAGGAAAATAATTATAAGGAATCTATGTATAGAAATAAAAGCCATCAGCAAGAGGAAGAAATAAATAATTTACAAACGTGCATATAAGAAACTGTTAACCATAACACCCTTTGGGAAGAAGGAGCTGGGGGCATGGGAAAGGGGGGGAATGAAGGAACCATTATTTTTCATTTGATATTTTTCTGTAAGGCTTGGATTTTCTTGCTCTTCTATTTTTTTTTTTTAATCTAGGCAGTGGGACAATGGGGCACTTCTCTTTCCCCCATATAATTTTCTGTATTAGAAATAGTCAAAAAGAAAAGTGTTATTTCTGACATGTCTAGAGAACTGTTCGTTTCTCATACCCCAGGAAGGAAATCAGAGAGCCTAACATTTAGCAATCCAGCTCATTTTCTTGACATCCCCTCCAGTAATGATCGTGCCTGACTAAAGGGCCCACAGATGGATTCTCTCTCAAGCCAGGAGCACATCTAGGTTAAGTGTCAACAAGAATGACAGCTCAGAGTAGCACACACAGCATTGAGCCCATAGATCACAGACATTAGTATGATTTGTAGTCACACTTTTGCAAAAGAAACCACAAGTGTTCCAGTATTTAGTTTAAGATTTATAAAAGAATTATGCATTCCTGAGTATTGTAACTGGTTAATACCATAACTAAACGATACTACACACGAGGAAGGCAATTAATGTATACAAAAAAATAATTTCTCACTTGGCAAATTTTAAAAATACAACACACTCTCAAATCAAAGTATACATAGCTGTTGATTTCAAACTAGTTATTTCAGCTTAAGCCTCTTACTCAATTGCTTCATTTCACAGATGGAAAAATGGAGGTTGATGCTGGCTGATTCAAGGTCACAGAGGCAGCTCGTGGTAGAGGCAAGATCAGAGGTGTTAAGACTGAAAACAGGAAGAGTGCTGGTACAGGGGCTCTAAGGCTAGGCACAGTTTCCCCAGGATTCTGTCCAGAACAACAGAAAACAGCCAGGGATTACCTTAGTTCTGTGGTTCTCTGCATTAAGCCCCTCATACAGAGATTTGTTGAAAGTTATTTCACCAAGGATCTGCAGTTCATTTACATCTCTCTGTAACTATAAGATAGAGGGTAGATAAAACATATTTTAGACATGGACTTACTATTTTTGAACAGCATCTTTTCCTTTATATGTGTTCCTTCTCCTGTATTCCTTTGTCTAGTTAGTGGTCTTGGCAACCACAGTTACCCAAGCAAGTATCCTGCAATCGTTCCCCAACTGCTTTTCCTTTGCACTTTACCTCATGTCACAACACCATTCACCAGCCCCGAATCAGTTCCTGACAATTCTTTTTGTTCTTTCTCTCATCTGTCTGTTTTCTTCAACCCTCATTGCTACTCCTTCGGTTCAGATCTCATCATTCTCATCTGGATCACTGTGAGGTGTTACACTCGATCCTCCTATTTCCCACTTTAGAGTGAGTGATCAGGGAAGGCCTCCCTAAGGTAATGCCTGAGCTTACCTCATGCACATAAAGATACAGGGAAAAAGCACTGTCATGCAGAAGGGACAGCAAGTACAAAGATCATGTGGCCAGAACAATATTGGAGAAAGGACAATATCTGGAGTATAAGAAGTGGGGAGTGGCAAGGGGAGTGGCCCTGGGTGGCTCAGTTAAGCATCTGACTTCAGCTCAAGTCATGATTTCACAGTTTTGTTGAGTTTGAGCCCTGCTTTGGGCTCTCTCCTGTAAGCACAGAGCCCACTTCAGATCGTCTGTCCCCCTCTCTCTTTACCCTTCCCATGCTCGCTCCCTCTCTCAAAAATAAATATTAAAAAAAGGGGGCTGGGTGGCTCAGTTGGTTGGGCATCCAACCATTTCAGCTTGGGTCATGTTCTCGGAATTTGTGAATTCAGGCCCCGCATCAGGCTCTATGCTGACTGACAGTGTGGAGCCAGCTTTGGATTCTCTCCCTCGCTCTTTGCCCCTCCTCCTCCCTCCCTCCCTCTCTCTCTCTCTCTCTCTCTCTCTCTCTCAAAATAAATGAATAAACTTTTTTTTAAAAGTGGGAAAGAGGAGAGTACTAGGAGATAAAGTTGAAGTAGCAAAGACTAGATCACGCAGTACCTTGCAGGCCACTGAAAAAGTATGTGTTTTAGTCTAGAAGTATTCATTTTTTAATTAATTTGTTAAAAAATATTTTGGAGAGAGCACATGCACAAGTTGGGGAGAGGGGCAGAGGGAAGGAAAGAATCTTAAGCAGGCTCTATGCTCTGCGCAGAGCCCAACATGGGGCTCAATCCCACGACCCTGGGATCATGACCTGAGCTGAAATCAAGAGTCAGACCTTCAACTGACTGAGCCATCCAGGCGGCCCTAGTCTAGGTGTATTCAAATGTCACTTTTTTTGTTTTTGGAGAGGCGTGGCACAATGTTTACTTTTAAAATAGCTGTTATGTGAAGAAAGATTTGTAGAGGCCATGGCAAGAGCGCAGACAAGAGGAAAAGGCAGGTTACTGTAATAGCCGGGGCAAAAGATGGTGGCCAGAACTACAATAGTAGCAGTGGAGATGGAAAGAAGTGAATGGATTTAGAATGCATTTTTGGAGGTGGAATGATAGAGCTTGCTGCTGTAATAGATATGGGGATGTAGGAAAGGAAGGAGAGAGTCACAAGTATTTCCTAAAATAAATAACTAGAGTAAGTTACCCTACTAAGTTACCCCAAGTAATTGAGTAAAGAACAGATTGAGGCAAAAAGTAGATCGAGACACCTGTTTTGGACATGTTACATTTGAGATGCCCTTAATTTTTCTCCGAAAGATAGGAGATGCACGTGAGGAACAAGTGAGTCAAATCTGGAGCATTTCACCATCTCAAGTACCTGCTGAAATTGACTCAAGTAGAGCTCTGCAGCCACCGTTACATTTTCCTTATTTGAAGTGATGACACAGCTCACTGAATGCCATTTCTTCCCATGCTGAAAAGGAAACTCTGGTTATAATTAGCACAATCCCTTTTTGAGTGCAAAAGATGAAAGCTTTAACACTTAGCACGCAGGGCACCTTAAGATACCAGAATAGACGTGTATACAGTTTCAGCCCTCACCTTGGCTCAAGCAAAGCCACAGATATGGCTAACGTTACCCAGGGAAGAGGCTAAGGAGCGACTTGAGGCCGCCCTGCATACGTTTTCAGGAGTAAACGTCGGGGAAAGGAGCATCGGACCTCTCACGTCACCCGCTTCAAGCACTTCTTCCCTCCCTCGGCCTCTCGGGAAGGCCGCGCTCACCTGAACAGGATCGCTCCCGCACCTTTCCACCTGAGTCTGGCTGCACAGAGTGTGGTCCTGAAACGAGAGCCATTCCACGGCGGATATGAGGACGCCAAAGTATCAGTTATCCGCCCTCTCCCAGCCCCGGCGAGACCCATCGTGATGCGCATGCGCATGGCCGGACGCTAGGACCCAGCAGTCTAGCTGGCGAGCGCTTCTGCCTTCAGGAAGTCTCGCGGTGTTTGCATTTGAACCTCTGGGCGGGTGCCGACGATGGCGGCGTCGCTCCCGCGACCTGGGAATCGGCTCTTCCGAACGTATGGGGCTGCGGGCGGCGGGGGGCCGCGGCGGCGACCCGGCAGGGCAGCGGCGCAGTGGTTCCCGCCGAAAGACCGGAAGCGTTTATTCAGCAGCAGCAGTAGCAGCGACGCCAGCAGCGGCGGCCCCTCGCGCTCTATCGCTTCCGACGATCCCGACGACCCAGACTTCCTCGGCTTTCCGGTGGGTCGACGGCGGAGGGGCCCTGGCGGTCGAGTCTCCGAGGACCGGCCGAGTCTGATCGTGACCCCAAGACGCCTGAGGCTGCGAGCTCGGCCTCCGCAGAACTGCAGCACCCCCTGCGGGCCGCTCGAACCGCCGCCCTTCTCTAACGGCAACCCGTGCCTACTGAGCCCGGACCTCAGTGCATGCAGCCGGCCCGGGGACGGCGGCGAGCTGGGCACCAGTGCCTCCCTGTTCAGCAGTCTGGCCTCTCCTGGCCCCGGCCTCCCAGCGCCAGGAGACAGTGTCCTCGGGACCGGCCCCGCCGCCTCTTTGGATGCAGCCTCTGAAGTTCCGAGTGGCTTACACCTCCCAGCAGCCTCCCTGGACCCAGCATCCCTCCACCGCCTCCAGGAGGCAGCAACAGGAGGAGGCAGGTTCACTAGGTTGGCCCACCAAGCCCATGCCAACCTCAGGTCAGCTCTCTTTAGTGTCACGGACTCTGGAAACCCTGAGGATTCTGAGAGTGGGGCAGTTGGGAGGAATATGAGGGAGTCTTGCTGTGAAATGGAACAGAGGGGGAAGAGGCTGGAGAGGCCAGGTTTTTCAAGCATTGGTAAGAAGAGGGCCACAGACCAGGACTGTTGTCAACAGATTGGGTCTCAAGGGGCTGCCCAGATAGACTCCGAGGAGGCGGATGGTTGCAAGGGCTGTATTGTACCTGGGGAAATCAACAGGCCTGAGAGAACTGGGCCTAGTCGAAAAAGGAAGCTGCAGGAAACAGTAGAAACCTCCCTTCTCCATTACCACCAGTTTAAGAGGGACCAAAAGAGGGAAAAAGACTCATCCCTCACCCAGGACCTGACTCATTTACAGAATGCCTCTTGGACCAAAGCCAGGGCTTCCTTCAGTTTCCACAAGAAGAAGATGGTGACCGCCGTGTCGGAAGTATGCAGTAGCTACACCGTTGCCAGTTCTCTCTCTGAGTCCCTCATCTCTGAATATCCAAACCCTCCTGTTACGAACAGAACAAATAGTGCTGTGTCTCCTTGGAACTGCTCTTCCATGTATTTGCTAACCCCGTTTAAGACACTAGGTGTCACAGACAAAAAGGTATCAGATGCTGAAAAGGTTTACGGGGAATGCAATCAGGAGGGCCCTATCCCCTTTAGCAATTGCCTTTCCACAGAAAAATTGGAATGCTGTCAGAAGATTGGAGAAGGGGTGTTTGGTGAAGTGTTTCAAACAATTGTTAATCACACACCTGTTGCCCTAAAAATCATTGCTATTGAAGGACCAGATTTGGTCAACGGAGCCCATCAGAAAACTTTTGAGGAAATTCTGCCGGAGATCATCATCTCCAAAGAGTTGAGCCTTTTGTCTGATGAGGTACACAACCGTACAGAAGGCTTTATTGGTTTGAATTCGGTGCACTGTGTTCAAGGATCTTACCCTCCCTTGCTCCTCAGAGCCTGGGACCATTATAACTCAACTAAAGGGTCTGCAAATGACCGGCCTGACTTTTTTGAGGAAGACCAGCTCTTCATTGTGCTGGAATTTGAGTTTGGAGGGATTGACTTAGAGCAAATGAGAACGAAGTTGTCCTCCATGGCTACTGCAAAGAGCATTCTACACCAGATCACAGCATCTCTCGCAGTGGCCGAGGCATCACTGCACTTTGAGCACCGAGACTTACACTGGGGGAATGTGCTCTTAAAGAAAACCAGCCTCAAAGAGCTCCAGTATACCCTCAACGGGAACACGAGCACTATCCCCACCCGTGGACTACAAGTCAATATCATTGACTACACCCTGTCACGGTTGGAACGGGATGGGATCGTGGTGTTCTGTGACATTTCCATGGATGAGGACCTATTTACAGGTGAAGGTGACTACCAGTTTGAGATCTACAGGCTAATGAGGAAGGAGAACAACAACTGCTGGGGTGAATATCACCCTTATAATAATGTGCTCTGGCTCCATTACCTCACAGATAAGATTCTGAAACAGATGACCTTCAAGATTAAATGTAACACCCCCGCCATGAAGCAAATGAAGAGAAAGATCCAGCATTTCTATAGGACAATGCTGAATTTCAGGTCTGCCACTGACCTGCTCTGCCAACACAGTCTATTTAAGTAAGCCAGACATGCCTTACAGGCCCAAACTGAGAGGGTACTGGTCTTAAAGCCCTTGATGCTGTTTTCAGCCTTCATCCCCAGAGCAGGGTGGATTTCCCATTCTAAATGTTTCTAATCAACTTTTGAAACAAGAATTTTGTTTCCTAGTAGAAACTAAAATGTTTCTGAAGTTAACAAATGTTCTTTAAAAATAAACTATACATGGGAACAAGTGATTACAATTTAGAAGTCCTCTTTCTGTCAGCAGAGTCCATTCTATAAATGCCTTTCCATATATTCATTTCTGAGCCTTGACATTTCATGTACCTTGAGCTGAATAAATAAATAAGTAACTAAGGAAAGCCAAAGACCTCAACTTTCATACTGATGAGAGCCTGTGGCTGTAGGTACCATAAGGGAACCATACTACAGATGAAGAGTCAACTGAGAGTAAAGAGGCTGTAGCAAAGCAGAAATAGACTGGAGGGAGGAAAGGAAGATGGTAAATTTATAGGGAGAAGTGCAAGAAATATCTCATGTTTATCAAGCTCATTTGCCAGTCACAAAGAGAAGCAGAATTTATCAGTTTCAGAGGGAAAGTAAGTATCTCCATGGGTATTAAAAAGGTTTGAATTTTTGCTTATTTTTCATCAAGGGGAGGAAAACAGAAGTGTTGCTTTAAGAGCTGAATGGTTGATATTTCTTGTGAACATGACTTTGGCAATGTGTTCCCAGGCTAACTAAACATGTTTTTACTCCTTTTCTAGAACTCTGGTTTCATACCTTTGAGAATCCATAGTCACTTTGAAAAGACGTGTGATCGTGATAAAGAAATGCCTCTAAGTACCTGAATTTTTGTCAGGCTTTTCACTCTTATAATCTGGAGATCTTGTAATTTGATTGGAACACAAATTTGCAGCTGGAATTCGGCTCCAAAGAGATTTTCCCCATGTATCTGCAAAATAAAATCAGAGCGTGGGAAATCAAACTGGTGTTTTGCCACCTGTAACTTTGCAATTATAGGCACTAAGCACTTACACTGAAGAAGAATTCTTTGTAGACGGAAAGCCCCTGGCTTGTGTTCATGTATATCACTGACGGTCTGCAATTGAGACGATATTTGTTAGGCCTCAAGGCCCCCTTCTTTCAAAGGAGCCTGAATGCTACCAACTGTATACACTAAGAAAGAGGGTACCAGATCCTTAAGATGAATCAAAGCTGAATATCAAAATGTAGAGTGTCAGTAGGGCAGCTGGGATCAGGTAGGATATTTGAATTCTGTATATTAGGGCTGGTTCTGTGTGTGTCTAATTATCATTCCTCAGAGTGGCCTTACTTTTCTCTTTCCTTATTTCTCAATGCCACAGCTCCTCTCTTCCCTCCTTAGCATTACGTCAATAACTTTTGTAGCAAGACCAGCAGGCACTGCTCCCCCTTTGGTTACTACCATGGTGTTTCTAGGACCCAACTGTTAGTGCCCCAGAGATCAGTGGGAGCCTGGGCTTTAAGCAGCCTCCTATCAGTGAAAGACAAGGCCCACATCCACCCCGACCACCAGTTCCCACAAGAGAGAATTCCTGCAGGTGTTGGCCCCTCGGAAGTACTTACTTGGGAAGAACTGCAATGAAGGCATGCTTGAACTGAAGGCTCTGGGTCTTTGTGACCAAAGACTGTTTTCCATTGAAACTAGGAAATAAGAGTGTCAGTTGACAGCACACCTGCTTTGTACACAGCTACTTACATACCTTGGCTTCTCCGGGTCAGTGAGGGTCAGGTAAGAAAAGACTCTTGAAGATAAGTAATTAAGTGCAGAAGACCATACTTGGAGAAACACTGATTTTAAAAGAGTTTCTCAACCTTGACAATATTGACATTTTGGGCCAGACAGTTTTTTGTGAGAAGCTATCCTCCTGTATGATGTTTAGCAGCATCCCTGGCCTCTCCCCACTAGACAGCAGTAGCACCCTCCACCCCCTACTCCAGGTTGTGGCAACCAGAAATGTTTTCAGGCACTGCCCCTGAGGGGCAGAATCATCCCCATTTGCGAACCCTTCCCTAACACTATACCCTACACCCCCAAACATAGAAGTTTTGCAGATGACAGAACTTCTCCAAAGTTAAGTGAACCAGAATTAGAACTTGCGTCCAAGGCTCATTTACCAGACTGTACCATAGTTTTGCTTTGTGTGTCACTAAAAGAAGGTTTTCAATGTTTCTGATAGCAAGAAGGGAAAGCCAGGTCACTGCAGCAGCATAGGTTCTTTTTGTGGGTTCACTGAGGCTCTTCCTGAGCAGCGAGGGAGCCATAACTCTTAACACACATGCACGGGATGGAGACTTCTTCCAGGGCCACAGCCTGGACCTGCTCTGACACAGACAGTACTTACTTGGTGGCTGTCACAGTGATACTGGCTGTCCTGTTTGGAAAGGCATTCTCTTCTAGCTGCCAAATTACTGAAAAGATTGCCTATTAAAAAAAAAAAAAAAAAAGTCACGTGGTTCCTCTCTATACCACCCTCAATTCTGATTGCTTCCTACTAACTAAACAGACCTGGGAAGCAATTCATATTCCTCACATTTTTGTAGCACAGGATGCTTCCACATCTATTATTCCATGTAAGCCTCACAATGTCAATATGGAATAAGCTGGGCAGACAGCATTATTCCTTCTGTACAGGTGAGGAAACCACTTCAGAGCTTGCCCACGGCACAAAGATCATCAGTGGCAGATCAGGGACTCCCTTCACAATAATAACGCTGGGTCTGCCGCTCTCCCCATACTACTCCCAACTTCACTCTGCTGTAATGGGGGTGAACCAGCAGTTTGCGGCTATATCTCCCACCCCACCACTCCCTACTTTGAGAGCAAACTTGGCAGCTCTAAGCTCTGCTGAAGGGATTGATTACAGTACAGTGTGGAGACCACAACTAAGAGATTCAGATGAGACCGGGAACGTGAGAGACACCAAGTCCAAGTTAGAAGAGTCAGCTGACCAAAACAGACTCACAGACGACCTCCTGAGTATAGGGTGACCAATCTTGCAGTTCATGACCAGCACAGAAGCAGTTGGCTTAGGGTCATCACACCAAATGTCTGGAGAAGGAGGCTGTTAACACAGAAAAGACCCTGTTCTTAAAGAGCAAAAAAGGAAGCAGTTGCCTCATACCAATTCACATATTCACTGATTTTCTACATGCCAGAGCTCAGGCTTTATCTGCCAGGAGCTCAGGACACAAATCAGATTTGGTCTCTGTCTTCCTCACAAGCTGGGCAAAAGGGATCAGTAGTAGGTAGTTGAGGAATTTAAATACAAGGCCCAGGGAGTGGTTCTGTAAAGCTGTGAAGGGAGTCCCTGATCTGCCACTGAAAAACAGTATCAAAGAGGTGAAATCCAACAAGGAGGAAGGAATCTGTGAAGTCTTCATTGGTAGCGAGGCATTTGAACTGGGCCTTGGACCAATGCAAACTTAATATCCTGAGATGGGCTGGAAGGCTAGCATGAGCCAAGCACTGCCACGGAGCCTTTCTCAACCATGGATCTTCATCTAGACCACTGAATACAGAAGGTGAGTTCATGGACAATTTTCTTAATTCTCCCAAGGGTAGTGCAACATCACTTCCACTCAAGAAGCTTATGAGATAATTTCATTATTTTCAGGTAATCGATGCTATCCTAGCTCAAATAGCCTAAGACCCCCGGGACAAACCTGTAGTTTGACAAAGGCAGGTTTAATGATTGCTTACAATGAGGAAAACTGCACCAGGGTATGTCTGTCTCACCAAACAAAAGCAAAGACAGTTAAAGGATTCCGGGGAAGGGTACAGTTCAGGTGAAATATAAGTAAAGCAGAGGTTTGACAGGCTCTACTAAGTGAAGCAGGGCCAGACCCAGGGACCCCTTCCTTGGAAACTATTAGGGTGGATTTGTAAAGTTGTGTCCAGAATGCTTTGTCTGAAGCGCTGTACCTCAGATGAAAGCTTCTCTTCAAAGTGACATATCCAATCAAGAGTGAGATGGTTTCATAATTACAGATATAACTTCAAGCAGCAAAGTCTCTGATTGCCTATGATTTTAGAGAACACTTTTCAGCGTTACTTCACAGCTGCAGGATGTCCTTGGGAGAATTATTGTTTCCTAGTATCTTGCAGCTGGCTTTGAGTCTGTGATCCCAGGTTGATGAATGGCAGGGCAGACTTTTACTTTCCCAGCTAACTTAGAAAATATTTTCCTCTCAGAACCCTGGTTAAGAAAGGCTGCAGGCAAGGAGTGACTGCAGAACGGCATCACTGGTGGCTCTTTAGGCAGAGAATAGCACGACTGAACCCATAGCACAGCATGCAGTTGGACTGGAGGGGATCCATCTAGTTTATTGGATGGGCCTGGATGAGACTGGAGGCAGGGAGACCAGTTCAGAGGTTGCCATAAAAAAAGCCGGTGTACAGGAAGGGACAGCCATGAGTGTATGTTTCCAAAACTGCCATCGTAGTTACCTTCTGTATCCTCTTAAACTGTAAGTTTCTGGGGTAATTCAAAGCCATGCTCGTCATGTAGGAATCTTCCCCAGAGTTAGTTAGGTTAATGTTCAGAGTCAGCTCCTTTGTGAGACCCACCACCAATTCCTGCCTGCACAGCAGTAGGCAAATAGATACATGTTACCAATTTATTTGATCTGTAAAAACCTCAATGCAATACAATAGCACAATCTTAACTAACTTCTTAAATTGCCTAAAGGATACATTTAGCCTAGATTTTCTTCCCCCTCAACATAAGCAAACACCTGGACTGCTGTACCCCCTCAGTTGCTATGTGAGACGGTGATAATGCTTCCCATTATTTGGTGCTTACTATATGGCAGGGACTGTGCTCGATGCTTCACATCATCAATTAATCCTCGTAATAACTGTATAAAATAGTATGGTTACTGCCCATTTCATAGAAAAGGAAACAGAAGCCAAGAGAGTCTAATTTGCCTGAGGTCTAACAGTCTCAAAAGGGGGTTGGGAAAATTATAATACTCTTTCTACTGCTAATTCACTGCAACCCTAAGCAAGGTACTTCATTACACAAATTCATCCATTTCATATATGCTATGGAGTACTTTCTCTGTGCCAGATACTCTGCTCAATACTGGGGCGTCTAGGTGGCTCAGTTGGTTAAATGTATGGTTTAAAACAGTCTGTTCAGACTTGAGAAGACTTGGGATTTGTGAGAGCTTCCTTCAGTCCACTGAGGTGCTGTGGGGCCCCAGAGTATAGAACCACTATCCATAACCAAGATCTGCAGGAGAACACATTAGCAATATAAGGAAAATTTCCTAGCCACCTGGGAAATCTGTTCAAAAACAGAATATGAAGCTCTGGGAAGTATTGTGACATGTGTTTTGTTGTTGTGGTAGTATTCTTTTTGTTTTATCAGAACTGAGAAGAGGATAGATTGATTAGCAGGAGAGAGGGTGTGGAGACAACTAGAGCCTGCTGTGGAAATCCATTGAAGAGATGGCAAATGCCTGGGACACCTGGGCGCCCCAGATGGTTAAGCATCCAACTTCGGTTCAGGTCATGATCTCCTGGTTCATGGGTTGGAGCCCCACGTCGGGCTCTGTGCTGACAGCTCAGAGCCTGGAACTTGCTTCGGATTCTGTGTCTCCCTCACTCTCTGCCCCTCTCCCACTCACACTCTGCCTCTCTCCTTCAAAGATAAACATTTTACAAAATTAAAAAAAAAAAAAAAAAGAGATGGCAAATGCCTGATGTAATACAGTAGTAGCGGGGATAGAGAGAAGGGATAGAAACCAGATATGGTAAGGCCACGCTTGTAACCAGAGCAGCAGAGAGAGGAGTCAAGGATGAGCCCTGAATTTTCACACTGGATGACCAAGTGGTCCTATTCGTGAGGGAGAGAACACTGGAGGAAGACCAGAGGGTGGCAGCTGACAGATGAGTTCAGGCAGGGATATAAAGAGAGGTGCCTATGGCATAACAAGGTAGAGATGTTGAAACATCAGTTGGCTATACTGTTCTAGAGCCCACGAGAGAGATCTGAGAGCCACTGTTCTATTTCACAGGGGTTCTTAACCTGAGGGCCAGGGGCAGTTTCAGAGGGCCCCAAATGCAAACACTTATGTTTTATGCCCATGTCATCTTCTAGCTTTTTCCTTCGATTCTTTAGGAGATCCATGTCCATAAAAAGGTTGAAACCCCTGAAACATTTGGATGCTAACTAAGGATTAGACTCAATCATACTTTTTGAAAAAAGAAAAGACTGCTTACTATTCACACTAGGGGGTGATGTAGGGCCAGCTGTGTGTGCTATATATATCCCAAGGAGTTGGCTGGGAGGGAAGTTCTTGGCTGTAATTAATTCCTGTTGGAAACAGCTGCATCTGTTTATTAGGCTGGATTCCAAAACACTCAGAAGTCTTGAACTGGATCCTTAGCAATTGGGATGGGCCACGCTAAGCCATCCACAATTCCTACAAATGTCTATGAAAAGGCTTACCAGGACTCAGGCAACAGCGTTCTTCCACCCAGATGCCAACTCCGGCCAATGGGCCATCAGTGCCATGTTATGTGTGCAGCACTACTAGCCAGGAAGGGCATTTTAAGACCGTCACGTGTCCAAAGTCAAACTCCTTATCTCTTTCTCTCCATCCTGCCTTCCAAAATCAGTCTTCTAAAGGCTTCCCCAGTTCAGTTCTTGGCATCGCCATTATTGTGGAGTTCAGTGTGATCCAAGGGAACTTTCGCAGTAATGGAAATAGTCTATATCTGTGCTATTCAATATCACTGGCCATATGTGGGTGTTGAGCCCTTGAAATGTGCCTAGTTCAACTGAGGAACTAAAATTTTAATTTTACTTAATTTTAATTAATTTAAATAGTTAAATGTGACTAGTGGCTACTGTATTGGACAGCACAAATCTAGATGTTCAGGATGAAACCATGGAAGCTGCCGTAGACCCTTCTTTTTCTCTTACTCCCCTGATCCAATCTGTCATCAAGTCCTGTGGGCTCTAACTTCAAAATATAGGCACTTTCCTGCTACCACTTTGGCCCAAGTCACCATCGCTTCTCACCTGAGTTATTATAATAGATCCTTACTATCTCCCTGCTTACACCTTTGTTCCTGCAGTCTACCACACAGCAGCAAGAATAAGCCTGTTAAAATGCAAGATCCTGTCATTCGTCTGGCTTCCCAGTTCACAATAAAAGCCCTTATGCAGGGCCTCAGAAGTCCCATATAACCTTTCTCCCTGCCCCCACATTACCTCTCCCTCATTCTACTGCAACCACACTGGTGTCCTGGCCATTCCTCCCACCTCCAGGTATGCTCCCATCTCAGGGAATTTGCAGCTGCTCTCCCTGCAGACACCCACAGAGTTCATTCCCCTCCTGTGTGTACCAAAATGTCACCAAAGTGAGCCCTTTCCTGACCACTCCAAAACTTCAATCCACCCCCACCCGGCACTTTCTCCCGCCTTCCCTGCCTTTTCTTCATAGTACATCTCATCAACATAAAATGTACCTACTATCTTCTCCTCCTAAAACACCAGGAGGGCAAGGCTGTTTTGTCTATGTTGTTTGCTGACGTATCTCCAGCATGTAGAGTGCCTGGCACAGAGGAGATGCTCCATAAATATTTAATGAATTAGTTAAGTAATTGGGTTAAGAGGTGAGCCCAGGAAGAGGCTACCTCTACCTGGGGTAGTCCTAGGAGCAAGAAACACTAGGGTATGAAAATAGCAGTGTCCAGGGTGTCAGAGACCTGGGTTCAAGTCCACCAAATGAGCTCTGTGATCCCACACAGTCCCTCAGCTACTGAGTCTGTTCCATAATCTATAAGACAGAAATACAAATCTCTTGCCTCCCTCATGGTGTGGCTGAGGACCCAATGAGGTAATAGATTCAAAGCCCTTTGTGGGTCATGAGGAAAAGTCAAATTTTGATGAGGGGTTTGCCGGGTACACCTTCAGGAGAAAGTTAGTTGCAGTTGACAACTCACTGAGAGGTGGTGATGGCCATCTGTAAGTCAGCAACACAAAACAGCTTATTCATGCAGTTCTTCTCATAGGGCAGCTATAACCAAACAGAGAGAGGCAGGGGTCAGACCAGGGACACCACCATCCCTGGGAGCTTTGCCTCTTAATCTTCTCCGTAGGACATACCTCTCCTTCCTTAGACTCTGAGAAGTGCAGGTAGAAGGACGTGAAGGCCAACAGACTGGGGTTGTACCCACTTGGCCAAGAGAGCTGTGACTGTGACATTCCTTGACCTGTCAGGGGTACGGAGTGTGCTTGGTCTTACAACAAAGGTACACCGGGATTTAGGCCTCTGGCCAAGGTGAAAAATGGGGGGACCTTCATGGAATGGGGGGGTGCCTGTCACATTTATATCATGGGAATTAAGCAGCAGGCTTGCTCACAACTCACTAATCTGAACATTTTAGGGAGGAAAACCTAAGAGAAAAAAAGCTTCCTTAGTCCTTTTAAGTAGAGGCAGGAACAGCAGGAGCAGGAATGGGGGGACACCTAACCCAAATATTGTGAGGTCCAGTCCTGTGAGGTTCTTGTCCCCATGACTAGTCTTCTCTGTAGGATAAATATTCCCCTTGTAATTTTGCCTATACTAAAACAAAATCATTTGGAAAGTTACCTAATTTGCCTGGGTCCAAAAGGCCCAGGCAAGGTGAACAGCCCTAGTTAAGTTAAAAAATCAAATTTTCTAAAGGAGCTGGATCTATTTTTTTATTATGAAGGAAACAGCCAGCTCCTTAACTGGAGAATCTCTGTGTTTATCTCCCCAGCAGCCAGTGACCACCTCAGTAGCTTTCTGCAAGGAATGTTACCATGGCCTGGAGCTGGAATGGGAGCCCGAAGCTAGAAAGGGAACTTACTTCCCAGAGGAGGGAGATTGGTTTGAAGAAGTCAGATCTTGGAGTTCTATCTGGCTAGCTTAACAGTCTGAGGCAGGTTTTTTTTAGTTTTGCTTTTAATATAGCCAAGTAGCCTGCTTTTTCACCCAGCCCCAGTGAGAGAGAGCAGGATTAAAGCATCTAAGCTCCCAGCTAGAACTCATTCTTTGGAAACATCTATGTGCCTAAGCTAACACCAAATAATTTCTCCTCACCCATTTCATTAGTGGAATAAATTTTTTTTTTTAAATCTCTTTGTTAGGGGCGCCTGGATGGCTCAGTCAGTTAAGCATCTGACTTCAGCTCAGGTCATGATCTCACAGTTCGTGGGTTCGAGCCCTGCATTGGGCTCTGCGCTGACAGCTCAGAGCCTAGAGCCTGCTTCAGATTCTGTGTTCTCCCTCTCTCTCTGCCCCTCCCCCACTCACTCTCTGTCTCTCTCTTTCTCAAAAGTAAATAAACGTTAAAAAAAAAAAGTTTAAAGATACTTATTAATTACAAAGGGAAATAGTACCAGAAAGGGACAGATCAGCATGTTGTACCTCCTATGCTGTGCACTTAGGACACAACTTCACTTCTGTGATACTCCTGTCAAAAATGCATAACCTGAATGTAATCATGAGGAAACATATTCTACAAAATAATTGGCCTGTACCATTGAAAAATGGTGAGACAGACCGAGAAACTATTGCAGAGGAGGAGACTAAAAAAAGATGAGTAATAAAAAAATGTAATGAGGGGCGCCTGGGTGGCGCAGTCGGTTAAGCGTCCGACTTCAGCCAGATCACGATCTCGCGGTCCGTGGGTTCGAGCCCCGCGTCAGGCTCTGGGCTGATGGCTCGGAGCCTGGAGCCTGTTTCCGATTCTGTGTCTCCCTCTCTCTCTGCCCCTCCCCCGTTCATGCTCTGTCTCTCTCTGTCCCAAAAATAAATAAAAAACGTTGAAAAAAAAATTAAAAAAAAAAAAATGTAATGAATGATCTTGGGCCAGAAAAAAAAAAAATTGTTTTCTTTTGCCATATAGGACACTAATAGGACAACTGGTGATATCTGAATAAGTTTATACATTACATAAGAGCATTTTATCATTGTTAGTTTCCTGATTTTGATCTTCATACTGTGGTTTTATAAGAGAATGTCCTTGTTTTTTAGGAAATATATACTGAAGTATTGGGGTTTAAGAGGCATCCTATCTGTAACTTTGTAACTTACTCTCAAATGGTTACAAAATATAAACGTGTGATATATATACATACACATACATATATGGAATGTGTGATATGTATATATACACATATATGTATATGTGATATGTATACATTGTATATATGCACACATATATGGATGTGTGACACGTATATATTCACATATATATGTATATGTATGTGTGTATATATGTATATGTGTGTGTGTGTGTATATATATATATATATATATATATATATATAATAAGAGAATGATAAAGCAAATACGATAAAATATCAAAATGGTAACTTTGGGGGAATCTAGATAAAGAATGCATGGGAATTTTTTGGACTATTCTTTCATTTTTTAGCAAGCCAAATATTTCAAAATAAAAAGGTTTTGAAAAACAGAATGTATATAATTAATTATAATCTACTTATTCATGAAATTTTGTTACATTAGTTCTCCTAATCTTTCCTGAATCATCTATTCTGTCAATACCAAAATTTTAAAAATTATTTACAAAATAAATATACTATTATAAATTTAAGATAAAATTTCTTGCCTGAAAGAATTAAGATGACAATCTTTGCTCATAGGGAGGCTGATTCTCCTTCCTGGGCAGAAGAGCAATGGAAAGAGTCACCCTAGTTATATTATTCTCTTATTTCTATTCACTGTTTGTGACTGATTCATTGGATACTGGCCAAAACTTAAGCCAAATATTTATTTAATTTATATAGAGCATTGTTGTAAAAATATTAGACAGTCATGAGTGTCCTATGATTACCTGGAAATATATGTATGCTACCTGAAGATTTTCTATGTCAGTATGAACTGCTTTTGGCGGCTTTTCCTTTTCATTCCAACTGACTGTAATTATTATTTTAAATGTGTATGTTGTCACTTTGATCTTGCTGATTTTTCTATATGCCATAAGACCCTCTAAATGAAGACTGACAGAATACCAATGGGGGCCAGGGTATGGAGAACCAAATCACCCTATATATCAAAGAATCAAGAAATTTGAGGGGTGCCTGGGTGGCTCAGTCAGTTAAGCATCCAACTCTTGGTTTCAGCTCAGGTCATGATCTCACGGTTTGTGAGATCGAGCCCCAGGGTGGGGACTGCGCTGCTAGCCCAGACCCTGCTTGGGATTCTCTCTCTCCCTTTCTCTCTGCCCCTCCACCACTTGTACTTTCTCTCTCTCTCTCAAAATAAATAAATATATATATAAAAAAAAGAAATTTGTTTCTTTTTCCCTCTGACTTCTCTGAGTTATGAGAGAAGCTTCTTGTGACAGACACTCACCAAGTTTCTGGGTAGATCAGACATTCAGCCTGAAGGCCGAGGTCAGGGCCTGGGTAGGCAGATGCACTAAAGAGCATCCTATCTACAGGAAGGAGCAGGTTGGCCCAGTCCAGACTCCACACAGGACCCCCACCACACTATCACCAGAGACCCTTGCCTAGTCGGACAACAAATTCCTATGCATCATTAAATATGTAGCAAGCATGTTTTCTGTGAACATAAAGGAACTGACCTTGCATGTGGTTTGGAGACTTGTGTTACCCACCAGTAAGGCCCTGGGCAAATGAACACCATCTCAGGAACTCAGTTTCCCCCGTTTAAACAGCAATGGGCCCAAATACTGTCTGAGGGTACTCCTAACTTTAACATTCTTTAAAGTTAGAGGAACAGGTACTTTTTGGGGGATGGCTCCCAGGAGTCTCGCCTCGCTGCATCACCTGGAAGATGGTGAAGGGCTCAGTGTAGAGGTCCAAAACAGGGTGGGGATGGTCCCTCTGGCTCTCTGAGGTCTGGAGTTGGTAGCTGACCTTGACGCTGATGCTGGAGAAGCAGTCCTCCTCACAGAGCTACCACAGAGTCACCAAGTAATACAGGATTGGAGTGGCATGTGGGGGAAAAATGACAAGGAGAATACTTTTAAGTCTGATGTAGTCATAATAAGAAATAAACAATGAAAGTGTTGAGTCAGAAGTCATAAGCCTCTTCCACATAAGCCAAGCTGAAGGGAAACTTCCTTCAACCAAGCTGCCTAGAGCTTTGGAAAAATCTCACTTGATCTGCTACAACCTCAGGCCTGAAAACTCATGATGGTTCCCATCCCAAACACAAAGGGATTTTGGCCATCAAGAGTTACAAACCAACTTGAATATTTTTTGGAGGGCAAATGGAAGCCACAGAAGGGAAGAATTGTGGTCACATCTATGTTCATAAAGGTCTTTCTCAAAGCAACCTGGAGGACTTATTAGAAAGGTAAAACCTGGGGCGCCTGGGTGGCCCAGTCGGTTAAGCGTCCGACTTCGGCTCAGGTCATGATCTCACAGTCCGTGAGTTCAAGCCCCGCGTCGGGCTCTGGGCTGACAGCTCAGAGCCTGGAGCCTGCTTCAGATTCTGTGTCTCCCTCTCTCTCTGACCCTCCCCCGTTCATGCTCTGTCTCTCTCTGTCTCAAAAAATAAATAAACATTAAAAAAAAAAAAAAAAAAAAGAAAGGTAAAACCTAAAGATGAGGAGATTACCTAGGGTGCCACTGGCCTTAAGTGAGCCTTTCAGTGATGGTAGGAGCTTTGAACACCTGAGAGTAGGTGAGCATGATCCCTGGGTAGAAAATGTAGTTTTTATTTAAGGAAGGCATAGACTTGCTACAAACACTTTCTTAATCCAATTAACACCCTGAACAGATATGGGAACAGATACGTAGTGAGAAGCATAACTTATAAGTTTATTGGAATAAATGATCCTTATAGGTCCTTCTAAGGCTGAGTCCTGACAAACGCATGTCTTTTATGTCTCCAGGCACCTCTGTCAGGAGTAAACCTTTGTAAATGATACCTTTTGTCTTTATTTTATTTTCTCTCATTCAATGTTTCTGATGTTTACTCATATAAGGGCACTCAGCCCCACTGCTAGGTGAGATGACATGAGGCTGGGGTGGGGGGATCCACCGTTATTCCCGATTTGTTGCCAAGAAGAATGTCAGCCATTAGAGCATTTCCCTTTGTGTCCAGTTTCTAGGAAGCTCAGAGACATAGTGTTCAATTTCAGTAGATTTCTTTACTTTGGAGTTCTAGTATAATTAACTCCATCTCCCATGCCATTACATGGTTCTTGATCTGCTAGGATTATTATAATTGTCTAGTTTGTTTTGGGTATATATCCTTCATGGCAAGCATCTCAAATCTTTTTTCTCAAGAAAACCCAGACCCATCATGACTCTCTTCTAAACTCCTCCACTTACCTTTCCCTCTGTGGGAATGAGCAGGAGGGGCTCACAAAGACGGGACACACTGCCATCCCATTCCCTAAGGTGGCTCTGACAAATATTCTTGTCTGAACACTGCAGTCTTTTCCTCTGCTTCATCACATCCACGTCCAATGTGAAGTTCAGAACCGTGTCTTTGAGGCCTGGGAATGAAGACCAGACCTTCCTGATAAGACTGGGATGGGTAAGCCCTAGACAGAGGGCCCCTAGCCTGCCTGCAGTTTTTATGAGCCCTTCCTGAGTGGTGTCCCCACCTAGTCCCTTGTGTTGGAATCCCAAGTTTCTTCATTTCAAAAGTACTTTTCTCATGGTCTTCTGGCACCTGGTTCTAGTCCCTCAGTGCCCCAGCCCCAAACCCAAAGCAGCACATTCCCAGGGCTATGATTGAAAGAGAAAACTATGAGGAAGAACAATTCAGAGACTGGAGAGAGAAACCAGAGTAAAACCTGAGGATAGCGGAGCTGGAAGCACCTTACAGACTACCTGGGCCAACTCTCTTACTGTACAGAATAGAAACCAGGGCCCAGAGAATGAAAGACACTTGCCCAGTGTCACACAGCCACTCAGAAGCTGCTATTCAAGCAATGTGACCTGAATCTTTCATCCTATACAGCTGGAACTGATAGGTCTGTCATTTTCTACCCCCAGATTTGATGAAGGCCTCCTTCTACAGGAAAGCCACTCCCACCTGGGAGAATGCTTTCTGACCTGCAAGAGGCAAAGAGACATCTTAGGTATTGTTCTGGAGAGATTAAACCTTGGGGACTGTTGCTGAGGGATTATTCTGGAGGGGAGCTCTTGGGTTAGCAATAAGTACCTGGGCTATGAAAACCATGCCCATCCTCTGCCTTCTGGAAAGGCACCCAACCAATGCCAAGTATGGGGATGGAAAAAGAGGCCAGGCTTCCAGCAGGTTATCTAATCCCACCTGCCTAGGGAGACACAGTGAGGAGGGAAGGAGGGAAGATGTGATCAGAGAGTAAGAGGAAAGGCACTTCTCAGGAGCCCCTACAAACACATGCACACACACACGGGCACAGGAGAGGGGGATGGAGGCGTGGCTGCCTTTTTTCTGAGTCTTCTTTCAGAAACTCAATCCTTCAGCCTTGAGGAAGGGATCCAAAATCCTTCTGCCCAACAAGGGTCAGATAAATCCCTTCATAGTATGGATTTAACAGCAGACCGCTCTTTTCTGGGACAGTTCCCATTGGGCAGAACCTAACCTCAAGGGAACTAAGCTCTAATAGAGGGATTTCAAGTACCAGGACTTCATAACACTCCCGGCACACCACCACCCTCCCAGTCTTCTTTCTCTGTCCCCTACAGAAGCCAACAAGGAATGACCACAACACTGGGTGGGGGGGGGAGGGGGGAGGGTGGTCAGCCAGGCTGTCTATTACCTTTCTCAGCAGCTGTAGTCACAGAGCTGATTTCAAAACACAAAAAAGCATTCACACTGCTGTTGAAGCCAATGGGCAGTGCCATGGGGGTGAAGGTCATGGACACATTCAGGTAAACCACAGGTCTTGAGCTAAACAAGATAGCAAAGAGAACCATGAGGAGTGACCACAAGACTTCAGTGCTTGGCTCATTCAATTATTCAATGAATATTTATTGAACATCTCCAGTATACCAAGTGCTGTTCTGCATCCTCAGGATGTAGTAGTTGGAAAAGAGACAAGTCCCTTCTCTAGTGAGAAAATAGACAACAAGCAAATAAGAAGAGACAGGAAAATCCTATGTACAGGTAATGCTATGATAAAAGTAAAATAGGGGGCACCTGGGTGGCTCAGTCAGTCAAGGGTCTGACTGTGGCTCAGGTCATGATCTCAGAGTTTGTGAGTTCAGGCCCTGTGTCAGGCTCTGCAGTGACAGCTTGGGGCCTGAAGCCTGCTTTGGATTCTCTCTCTCTCTCTCTCTCTCTCTCTCTCTCTCTCTCTCTCTCTCTCTCAAATATAAACATTAAAAAATTCTAAGAAAATAAAACAGGTTAGGGTAATAGAGATTGGGGGCTACTTAGCTGGGTGATCAGGGATGGCCTCCCTGATGAGACATTTGAGATGTGTCAACAAGAGCTAGCTGTGTGAAGAGAAGGGGAACCTCCTTCCAGGCAGAAAGCACAGCTAGTGCAAAGGGCATGTGGTAGCAATGAACTTGTAAGGAACACAAAGGTCAGCACGACTGGAGCACAATTAGTGAGACAGAAGGTAGTAAGAGGAGATGGGGATGGAGGGATGAGCAGAGACAAGCCATGGAGATGGTGAGCCACGGTAAAGAATTTGGATTTTACTCTCTAAGTGGGAGCCACTGAGGGGTTTTAAGCAGCAGGAGAAAGGGACTCCTCTGGCAGCCGTGTGGAGAACAGAGCACGGGGAGTGGAAGCAGGGAAGAACACCATGGCAGTGGTGCAGGTGAGAGATGCCAGCGTCTTATACCGGGAGGCATTGTGGAGGCAGAGCCAACAAAATCTTGTTGATGGGGTGGTGGGAGAAAGAAAAGAGAGGAATCAAGGATGACTCCTGGGTATCTGTCCTGAACAAGTGGTGCCATTTACTTAGCTGGCAAGCCTGGGGAAGGGCAGCTTGGGGAGAATGAGGAGTGGGTGAGAATACGAAGTCCATTTTTAGACATGTTAACTTTGAGATGCCAGACAGCAACAGCCAAGAGGGGCGTTAAATAGGCAGCCAAGTTGGAGCTTAGTGGAGCGCACAGGACAGATAGGTGCTCTGCCAGATTATTTATAGCCACGGGATTTGATAATTCCCTTAGGGATGGAACACAGAAGTTCTGAAAATCATCATATCATCAAAATAATAGCTTTCAATGAGTACTGTACCAAATCTTTGCAAAGATTCTCTCAATCTTTATAACTCTGTGAGGGAGGTGCTGTTGTTATTCCCATTTACAGATCAGAAAACTGGGACTCAGAATACAAGAACCTGCCCAAGGGCAAATGGTTAATTGAGAGCTGAGGGTCAAACCCAGATGGGCAGATTCGAGAGCCAGTGCCCTCAACAACCACATTTACTCTCTCCCATCAGTGCCTGGTGTCTTCATGGGGTCACTGAAGACAGGGCAACTAGGTGAGGCTGGGACTTGGGACCCCAGGAGGCAGGACGAATCCCTACCGGAGCACAGCTGCCCGGCCCAGAGTGCCCACGGTGATGTCAGCAAGGCCGTCACCAGTGAAATCTAAGCCACCAGCCACTGACATGCCAAAGTAGTGGAGTCCTGAGGCCACCTCTGAGGCTCTGATCCGCTGTGGAGAGAAAAGCACGAGGCATGGAGGAGGAGAAGGGGAGCCCTTTTGGGTTTTATTCAAATCAGCATGATAAGCCTTGATCCCCACCCCAGTGAGCCCTCAACTGAGGAACTGAAAAGAGAAGGGCAAGGTTTTCCAGGGGGAATGGCAATTGAATGGAGCCCTGAAGGGCAGGTGGGACTTGACATGGCAAGTGATGAAAGCTGGGGTTGGGGAAGAGCAGGACATCTGAGGACATAGCTAGGGGTCACTGCAGTGGGAACAGAGGGGGTTTGGGTGCAAGGAGGCTTGATGAGGGGCTGGAGAATGAGGTGGGCCTGACTAATCAGACACAGGGTGGAAGATAGCGAGGAGGAGCAGCCAGGCCAGGGGTGGTAGGGATGGAGAGAGACAGGAGCCAGGCCAGGGCTGGAAATGGGAGAGAACCATTAGGATATGTGTGGGGGATAGGAGAAGGGGTCCAGAGGAGCAGCAGGTCTGGGAGGAGAGGATGCTTTGGGTTAGGCAGCATGAGACTGAGATGCCTGGGGGGCCATCCAGCAAGGTGCTCGGGACACAGCTGGACATACAAAACTGAAGTTAGGAGAACAACCTTGGTCTGAGATGAGTGAAAGTGCCCACAAACTATGTAACATGAGAGGCTGGCAATGGAGTCTTGGGAGATGAGGGTTAAGGCATGGATGGGGTTGGGTGGGGGGGCAGGAGCCAGAGAAGGGACAGAAAGTGAGGAAGGAGAATCTGAGGCAGGTCCATGGTCAGGAATGCCAAAAAAGGAAGATACAGGTCAAGAAACAGATGTTGCCACAACCTCTTACCCCACTGGAAGGGTCTGGGGTGAGGTCCTGGCCTGGAACCTCCAAGTGACTTCTGTCCTTCACTGGGCACTACTGACCCTTTGGGACTCGCCTGACACTTAGAACTGGAGCTGACTTGGGGCTCAGGCTATCACATCTAGGGAGGTCAGAATCTCATAGTAAAGGCTGGAGAGAGCCCTGCAGGTTACCTGAGAGGGGGTGGTAGAAAGGCCATCCCAGCGTCCATTGTAGATGTACACGCTGCCGAAGCTGGTACCATCATCTGCCCCAAAACCCTCCAGGGGGGCCCCAATGGCCACATCTGTGAGCTTATCCTGACTGATATCCCCCACTGTTGCTATGGCAAAGCCAAATCGGACATCGGTGAATCCAGGGTACCCACTCAGCGTGTGTGCCAAAGAGAAGGAACCATTCTGTAAAGCAAACAGGTAGCTCAGCCCTCAAGAGAGGGATGCAGGGTGCACAACCACAGCCATCCCAGAAGGCATGCTCACTGGACTTGTTTCTGATTCTCTAGCAGGGAGGCTGAGGCTCAGAAAAGGCAACGGACCTCCCCAAGGCTACACAGCAAGCGAATGGTAAGGCTAAGATCCTCCTGCCCAGAGCCTGCTAGGACCCAGAGCCTTCTCCCTCTACTCCCACAGTTAGGGGTACCGCACTGGCAATTGGGAGGCCCGGGTTCTAGTCTTGGCTCTACCACACACTCGCTATGTAAACCTTAGCAAGTCTCAACATCGTTGAGCCTCAGCTTCCTCATCTGTAAAATGGAAGTGACACAGTTAGTATGAGAAATCACAGTTACAGTTAGAAACAAGCGAGATCATAGACAAAACATGCTTTGTCGAGCGTGCAGCTATTTGGGATGTTATCATCATCAACATGGGATGATGGGGTGGGGAAAGTGAGAAGGTGGAGCAGGGGAACAAATGAAACAGCCGCCCCAGCTGTCCACCATCCACCCTGCGCACCTCCCCAGCACTGTCCTTCCAAGCAAGGCAGGGCCAGGGCGCTCCCAGCCTCCATCACCTCTGCAGCAGGCTAAGCACCCACAAGCTCAGCAAGTTTGCGAAGATGGAGACTCCCACCTGCTTGTTCAGATGGTACACGTAGACTCTGCCTTCCTCTCCGTAAATGTGGTAGAAAGGAGCAGCCACGAGCAAGAAGTCCGTGGTCCCATCCATGTCAACGTCCACAGGGCACAGCTCAGAGCCAAAATAGGATCCCATCTACAGCCCAGGAGGAGCTCAGCTCACAAGGATGCTGGGGAGGCCTCCTCTGATACCCCTCAGCAAGCCTAGACTCCTGATCCTGTTCTTCCTGGACTGCCAATTTGGGTCATTCCAGATCAATCTGTTCACCAGAGAAACCTAGAAGCCTGGGTGAGCGGCCATATGCCCCACAGCAGAGGAAGCCAGTTGATAACCAGACATGCAGAGCTGGGGCAGTGGCACTGCATTCTGTCTGAGTTCTGTCCAGGCTGAGGTGATGCCCCTCGGTGTGCCTTGGAGCCTGTCCCATTCCCTCTGGGACTTCCAGATCCTCCATCTATAATAATGGGGGCATCCTTCTCCAGCAAGTACCTGCTCTCCCTCCAGCACTGGCACGAAGTTGGTCTCTTTGCCCTCCTTCTGAAGCTCAAACACGGCCCCCCGCTGCTTGTACCGTGGAGCCCCTGCCACATAGGAGAGGCCACAGGCCTTGTGCAGCAGGGCCACTGAGTAACCTAGGAGGGAGGAGGTGGTGGTTGTCGTTGGGAGCTCCCAGGCCACTCCTTAGAACCCCCACTTTCCCAGCCAATCCTTCAAAGTAGCCTGGGCAGAGGGGAGCAGATCTGGAGAAACTGTCTTTCTCATCCTTTTAAAACTTGGCATCAGGGAGTGCTCCCACTTAACCACCGTGGCTGGTCACACACATGTGCCCCATCACACAGAAGTGATACACACACATTATCATATATACAGCTTCACTCCAAATATACTCCTTCACACACATTCACCACCCATGTTCATCATACACATGGTATATGAGGACCAAGGAGAGGGGTGAAAGGTTACCCACCACTACCGTTAGTGGCAAGGCCCCACATCCTCAGGGCCACCCTGAGCTTCAGTACCAAGGAGGCCTTGTCCTCATCCAAAAGGCCCTAATTCTCAGCCTCGAGCGTCCCTAACCAAGGCCCATCCCTCAGTCCATGTGACTGACCAGAGCCTGCCCTAACTGGGAAGCCTAGTGCAGGCTAATGCACAGCCTCAGTGTCCCTGTGTAGGCCCCACCCTCACTCAGGTAGTCTCCAGGCCCCGCCTCACCTAGATAGCTGTACTGTGCAGTCTTGGTATCTGCTGCAGTCTGGTTCAGGAAGCGACCCCGGCGGCTGTGCAAGTTGTAGAGCAGTGCTCCCCCTGACCAGTTAAAGGCCCCGACGGCACCGAGCAGCACCTGCCCCTATAGGGGATGAGGGTTGGAGGTCATCTGAGAGGGAGGGGCCGGGGCCAGCCACAGCAGCCATGGGCCTACCAGCCAGTGTCACAAACCTTGGGTTGGGGGCGGGGGATGTTCGGTGATCCCTGACCACCTGGCTGGAAACGCAGAAGGAAGGTGAAATGGCAAATACCCAGTTCCTACCTTGTACCCATGACCCTATCGGGGCAACTGTCTCTCCAGTGAGTGCCTCTCCAGATTTCCAGGGTGGAAATTTGACCCGGGCCAAAGACGTTGAGCATTAAAACAAAGTATGGTTGAGCAAGACAGAGCTCATCTCCTTCTGCACAGGTTGCTCAGCCTGTGCCTGACACCCAAGGCCTACCTGTGTTGAGTAATTTGCTAACCCCAATTCCACCTCCGTGCAGGGCTGATGTCCTCACCATGCCTGCATCTTTCCCCATCTGGGAGGAATATTGCCTCCGGTGAGGAGTACTCAGCTTGGTAGGCAAGTGACCCGAGCCAAAGCTTGTGTTAGTAGCGTATATTAAGAGGGAACTGCTCAATCTTTGAGCACACAGAACAAAACTGACCCCTGTAATAAATATGGCCATTCTTTTGTCTACCTCAAAGGTCCAGATTAGGGCAAGCAAGTACAAGAGTTTTCTTTTATCCTAAACGGGCTCCTTCAGAGTCCTCATTACAGGAGGACAGAGCCCTGCACTGTGAGCCAGGGGTCCCTGAGTCCCTGGGTGTCACTGAGGCCCTTCCTCTATGGTGATCCTGCCTGGTGCTGAGTTCACCACATACCTCATCCAGGATCTGGGCACTGAACCCGATCTGTGCCAGTTGGTAGTGGAGGGCCTCTCCAACAGTGCCTAGAAGCCAAGAAGCCCAGTGAGATGCTGCTGTGGGCTGAGGTGAAGGGAGAAACTAAGTCAGGGAAGGGCCCAGTTTGACCTCATACCCAGAGGGAACGATGTTCGGAATAATAGGACATATACCAGGCTGAGAGTGGAGACCTGATCCTGCTTTAGTATCTACCCGCAGAGTAAGCTTGGGCAGCTTACTTCCTCTTTCTGGGCCTCAGTTTCCTCATCTGTGAGCTCCTGAGAGTGGGATCCATGTCCCAGTCATTCTTTCTCCAGCACTTAAGCTTCTCATCAGAGGTTCAGGTAATTCTGGGGAAGCGATGAGAGCTGGGGATATTGTTACCTTTTTAGAGATGGAACAGCTGAGGCTCAGAGAGGTCATAGGAGTTGCCCAGAGAACCATATGGAGGTAGGACAGGGGTGGGGCTGACACACAGGGCTTGGCCTCCTGCCAGAGGCTAAGTGGACCACACTGGAGCCCTCACCTTCCGTGTGAATGATATTCTGCTGCAATTTGCTCAGCAGTCCATCCAGGGCTGAATAATTGGTCACTGTGAATGCATGTCTCTCAAATGGGTCTGAGGCAATCAGCTTCAGTTCCTTGAGGGTCTTAGTACTCTCATTTCCCACCTGCACAGAAGCCCCGGGTCAGTGGGTCAGCACTGTGAGGGCTGGCTGGTTCCCAAGCCCAGGGAGCTCTCTAGGCTAGGAGAGGGCTGAGTCTCTCTGCTGGCCTTCAGGGCCCTTCACCACCTGCCTCCTTTCCCTGCTCCCTGTTCTCCCACACATACCCCTTCCTTCTCACACCAGGTTCATTCTCACCTCTGCACATGCTGTGCCCTTTGCCTGCAGAGCCCTTCTACCTTCCCTGCACCCTAGGCCAGCTACTCCTGCTTGTCCTCCAACACTTAGCTTAGCACCATCTCCTCCAGGAACCTTCCCTGATGTTCTTCTTTTGGGATCCCTGAGTGTCCACTGCTCTCCCCATCACTGCTGGGTGAGTGAGCTGTGACTACAGTTGGGAAACAAGCCCTCTGTGTGAGGACCCGATATGGGATGGGGGACGTACAGGACATAGGGACTGGGAGAAGTTGGTGAGAGTCTGTGAATAGAGCAAGCCCCTATCGGGAACCCTGGCTCCTCCCCACCCCAGGCTGAACAGGGTCAGAAGGTGCCCCCCGACCCAACTCCCAGCTCTTACCCTGATGGCAAAGCGCTCAACACCTTGCATCTTTGGGGAACTGATGACAGTCGTGAGGTTGAGTGGATCCCCAAATATGTCCCCATCAGTGATTACCACTATGACCTTGGGTGCATTTTTTCTGGAGCCGTGGCTTGGCGTGAAGATGTTGTCTCTAAGTAGGGGAGAGTAAATAAAGAGGAGAACTTTGCCAGAGGGATACTGAGCTCCGGGGAGATTTTACTCACTGACCTGTTTCAGAATTGGAGAGGATTAAGGAGCCCTCCAAAATGGGGGAACAAAAGCCAGAAGAGGGGTGGTGATGCCCCTGTGGCACACAGCAGGGCCAGGTGGAGGGGAGGCTGAGACATACCTAGCCCCTCACCTCCTCCCATAGAAAGGTGCTGGATAGCAGAGTCTATTCTGTGTGTATGTGTAGGAATGACAATGATATTAATAAAGAGTGGCTAATATTTACATAGTACTTATGTGCCAAGCACTGTTGTAAGTGCTGTGCCTATTTTAACCCATTTAATCCTCACAAAATCCTATAGAACAAATAATATTATTTTTTTAAGTTTATTTATTTATTTTGAGAGACAAAGGGAGCATGCAGAAGGAGAGAAAATCCCAAGCAGCCTCCACCTGTCAGCGCAGAGCCTGACATGGGGCTGGAGCTTACAAACTGTGAGATCATGACCTGAGCTGAAATCAAGAGTCAGATGCTTAACTGACTGAGCCACCCAGGTGCCCCTGACAAGCATTATTATTATTCTCACTTTAAACGTGAGGCAACTGAAGCATTGACAGGTTAGGCAACTTACCCAAGGTGAGTACAAAGTAGAGATTGAACCCACGCAGCCTGGCCACGAAGCCCATCCCTGTAAGTAACGTGCTCTACTGATGCTCACAGCAGGAGTCTTTGGAAGACTTTTTGGAGGATGTCTTGGGATGTCAGCCATTAACAAAGACTGGGTTGAAAGACCTCACACATTTCCCTCAGCCAAAGAAGAGCTAGAACCTGATCCTCTCCTCTTCACAACTCCATCCAGCCATCTCTCCAGGCATGAGGCCTCAGGACCTCTGGGCAGGGCCGTGAGCTGGCACCCAGTAGGTGCTCAGGTAATTCCCACTGCCCTCATACTTACAGGACATGCTGTATGGCAGAAGCAGTCTTGGTGACACTCTTCACTTGAGTGATATTCTGGACTCTGGCGAGGGAGGTCACCGCATCCTGGCTGTCCCGAAGATCAAACTCAGTCTGTATCACTTCCCCATATTGCACAAGGGCAAAGTTGCACTATAGAGGAGGAGCCGAGGTGGGGAGGAGGTTGGCAGAGTCGCCATGCCCAAAGCCGCCCCTGCCCCCTAGACGGTTCCTCCTGGAAGCAGTGGAAGAATCCACTCATTTCTCCTTGCCTCCAGGCAGGAGGAGATGTTAAGGCAGAGGGAAATCTCTAAGCAAGGAGAAGTGGAGGAAGGTATAATAGTACTGGATCACAGTGAATCATAGACTTGCCCCTGAAACCATGTCTTTGTGTAGTCCCCCTCCCACATACTGACTATGGGGTTGGTCATGTGACTAGCTTTGGTCAATGGAACATGAGCAAATGCGATACAGTCAGAAACTTGAAAAGTACATGCATGCGCTGGTTCTTGCCCTCTTGGAACACTGCAGCCATGAAAAAGTTAAGCTGGCCTGCTGGAGGCACACGGCCCAGACAAGTAAGGCCATCTTAGGCCATCCAGTCAAACAACAGGATGTCTGCAGCTGCAGGAGTAACTCCAGGCAAGGCCAGCAGAAGGACCACCCAGCTGAATCCAGCCCAAATAGCTGACCCACAGAACTGTGAGCAAATAAATGGTTGTTGTTTTGAGGTAGTTTGTTCATGGCAATAGAGAACTAATAGACTGTGTGAGTCTAGCTCTTAGGGAAGCCCACCTCAAAGCACTTGGCATAGAAGTTCTTCATCATGTTGGAAATGAAGTCTTTGGCTTTCTGGAAGTCTGGGGGATCAATGCTTCCTGAGCCATCTAGGATGATGGCAATCTCAGTGCCTGGCCAAAACAGGGAGCAGGTTAGAAGTGGACACGGAATTTGACACAGGAGTGAGGGCAGCATGTGCTGCCCTGCAGGGCACCCACCCCATTCAAGCCCTGAGGGCTCAGTTCAGGGAGGAAGCTGGTAAAGTTCCCAAGAGTGAAGCCTTTGTCTCGGAGGCATAGATAGCCACGGCCTACTCAGGCTCTGACCTGCTGAGTGAGTCACTCCCATAGCTCCTGCTCCTCGGGCCTCAGTTTCCCCATCTGTAATATGGAGGGGGCGCAGAGCTGGGACTAACTAGGCCTATAGAATCCAGCCACTGCTTCCCATCTTCCGGCCCTCGGCACACCTCACCCCTGGAGGTCGCCAGCCTAGGGGTCAGCTCTGACAGCCTCTGGGAACAACCCAGATCTGCCTCTTCTCACCAGCTGCTTCGTCATCCTGCCCCTCTTGTGTCTTCAGAGCCCGGCGCCACCTGGCTGTCTTCTCTAGACTGCCGTTCTTGTTCCTATAGCAGTCTCTGGCATCCACATGTACATTGGGATCAAGGAGATTTTCTTTAAAAACACATACAGAAGAACTCAGAGTCAGATAGCCTCCTTGTTCACCTCCAGGCAGGCCCACACTTGTCTCTGCTCTGATTTTCTTCACAGGGCCTTAGGCTTGCCTTGCCCTCTCTGGGCTTCTGTGTCCCTCTAACATCTGCCACGCCTCTTCCTGGAGACCCAAGGAGATCTCTTTAGAGCTGTCTAAGGTCAGTCAGTGTCCAACCCTTACCAAGGTCAGAGAAGTAGACCTGAGCCTGGGGTTGGAAGTTGTTGGCTAATAGGCTGCAGGTGCCTGTGAGTTCTGGGCTGAGGCTGTGGGGCTTCCGGGACATCACTTGAATACAGATCTAGGAGACAGGGGGAGAGAAGAAGGGGAAAGCCTAGGTCATCTCCAGCACAGGCCCCCTAATCACAGCCACATCATCACCCCCATTACAGAATCCATCACCTCCATTACAGAATCAAGTGCCACGACCAAGTAGAAGATGCAGGAATAGTTTGCTCACCCCTCATCAGGGGTAGGAGTCAGTGCTGGGGCCAAAGCTGAAGTTAAGCACTTAGGTCAGTGTGCTGGGTCATGGAGTACCCAGGTCAGAGCCATGGTTAGCCCTGGGGTTGGTACCAGGGAGGCAGCTGGGCTCAGCCCTGAGAATATGCCAGTCAGACTGTTATCAACACCGGTCAACTACAGGGTAAGCTCCACTTTCCCTAAAGCCCTCCATCATCCCGCCTCATGCATACTCACCAAAACACTGTGGTGGTTCCGGACAACTGTCACTCCCGGGTGCCTTCCCTTTGGGATGGGGGCATGCTCTGAAACAGTTAAGCCTAGGTAAGGAGGGAAGGATGCTGGGAGGCAACCCTACAGCCAACATCAGAGGTCACATGATGGTCAGGGCCCCATAAAGAACAATCGGCCACTCAGAGCAGCCTCTAGAAGCTGGTTGGGGGGCCTTCAAGCACAGGCCTGGACATGTTCAAGGCAAAGTGCCTATTCCCTGGGCTTATTCACTGACTCATTCAACAAATGCCCTGTGATGTCTGCTCTGTGCCTAGCCTCATGGCAGATGGTGATAGGGATCTAGACATAACTGAGACCTGGTACTTTACTTACAGGGGATCCCAGTTTGGAAGGGCAGGAGGGTAGAGAAGAACTAGCCGGTGGTTGTGCGCAGCACTGGGGACGGGTGAAAGATGCTAAAGAACTGGCTACATGGACCAATGAACTCTCCACTCTCCACGTTCTATTTCTGGGGACTCTTAATGCCTCAAGACCCCAGGGTGAAAGTGTAGCTCATTCCTCTCCCTCCACAAGGTGGGTCTCAGGAGACTCATTTTTGAGCCATAGAATCACCCGCTTATGCTGCCAGCCTGCATCCCCTTCTGAAGCAGAGACTGAGGCTGATTAACACCATGCCTTTCACAGAGACAAGAACCCTACCATACACAGCTGAGGGTTCATCAGCAAATGTGGGCCTTGAGTTGAACTGGATGGAATGAGTAGAGTTGGTTAATGTGTGAATTAGGTCCATTCACTTGTTCATTCATTCATTCAAACAGCATTTATTGAGTGCCAATCCCCATGCTAGATGCTAGGATGGCCACAGGTCGGGAGGGGTAAATTTAGATGAAATGGAGGTGTGATGAATTGGGACATGTTGGGTTCTGGAATCAGATAGAGTCGGGTCTGCCAGCTGTAGTACTGCCAACACTAGATGCATGCCCTTAGTCGTATTGGCAATTAAAGGACTGCTCTGAACTGTAGCTTCCTTTTCTATAAAATGGGAGTGAATTTGAGAATTAAAAGTGAACAAAGCACTTAGCAGAGTGCCAGGCACTCTGCTACATTTTAGGTATCATTTAGGTAGCACTCGATACATTTTAGGTATCATTTTTGTTAGGACCAGATATGGAAAGGTGGGCTGGGGATTTGGGTTGGGTTGGGTTGGGATGGGATTGGGCTTTGGGATAGAAGGCCTACTGTGGGTGGTGGTGGAATTTAGGGTCGAGGGACTGGACTAAGTGCATCTGGGTTCAAATGGTTTCGGCCAGATAAGTGGGATTCCTCAAAAGGAGGTCCAGGGAACATTCCCTGGAGTGGTGGTTGACTTACCTACTGGTTGGCAAAGAATCTCATCCTGGATGAGGGAACAACGATGTAGGAGGCCTGCTGTCCCGTTGGTTTGAGGACTGGTGACCAGGAGCCTGAGTAGGAAGGTAGACAGCAAAGCTGAGCTGGCCAATGATTCCCTCCTCCTTTCTGCCTACCCAGGCACAGTCTTCCCACTCCAGGCCCCACTCCAGGCCCCACTCCAGACTCACAGGCTCCCTATCTGGAAAACTAATGGAAGAGGTCCAGACTTGGGTCCCAGCCCAAAATGGCAGACTTTGCATTATGTGAAAAGCATTTGCTCAGCATTTACATTTACACAGCTCCGGGGAGAAATAGTTAAATGCATCTGTTCTCTGCCTGCTGACCTACCCTGACAGAAATGGGAGTGGTATTGATGGTAAATAAAGACTCTCTGCTCTTTGGGGAGGGGGTGGGTAGATGCTAGGAAGCCATCAACAGGACAGCTGGTTCTGTCAGGGGCACTGCTGGCTTCCTAGTGGCTGCCAGGGGAACTGACCCACCTGGCCTCAGTGATGGTATTTCTTGAGAAGAGCATCCTGGCACTGCTATGCAATGGGTCAGTAAGAAATGGAGGTTTGATTCCAAACTCATTCTATGAAGCCAGCATTGCCTTGATTCCAAAACCAGTCAAAGACCCCACTAAAAAGGAGAATTACAGGCCAATATCCCTGATGAACCTGGATGCAAAAAATTCTCAGCAGTGTACTAGCAAAGCAAATTCAATAGTACATCAAAAGAATTATTCACCATGATCAAGTTGGATTTATTCCTGGGCTGCAGGGCTGATTCAATATTTGCAAATCGATCAATGTGATACACCACATTAATAAAAGAAAGGATAAGAACCATATGATCCTTTCAATAGATGCAAAAAAAGCATATAACAAAATACAGCATCTTTTCTTGATAAAAACCCTCAAGAAAGTGGAAATAGAAAGAACATACCTTAATATCATAAAAACCATATGTGAAAGGCCTACAGATAATATCATTCTTGATGGGAAAAAACTGAGAGCTTTCCCCCTAAGGTCAGGAACACGACAGGGATGTCCACTCTCACTACTGTTTTTCAATATAGCACTGGAAGTCCTAGCCTCAGCAATCAGACAACAAAAAGAGATAAAAGGCATCCAAATTGGCAAGGAATAAGTCAAATTCTCACTCTTCACAGATGACATGATACTCTACATGGGAAATCTGAAAGACCACCAAAAAACTGCTAGAGCTGATACATGAATTCAGCAATGTCGCAGGATATAAAAACGATATACAGAAATTAGTTGCATTTCTTTACACCAATAATGAAGTAGCAGAAAGAGATATCAAGGAACTGATCTCATTTACAATTGCACCAAAAACCATAAGATGCCTAGAAATAAACCTAACCAAAGAGGCAAAAGATCTATACACTGAAAACTATAGAATACTTATAAAAGAAAGTAAAGAAAACACAAAGAAATGGAAAAACATTCTGTGCTCATGGATTGGAAGAACAAATATTGTTAAAATGTCAATACTACCCAAGGAAATCCACACATTCAATGCAATCCCTATCAAAATAATACCAACATTCTTCACAGAGCTAGAACAAACAATCCTAAAATTTGTGTGGAATGAGAAAAGACCCAGAATAGCCACGTAATGTTGAAAAAGAAAACCAAAGCTGGAAGCATCACAATTCTGGACTTTTTAGCTACATTACAAAGCTGTAATCATCAAGACAGTATGGTACTGGCACAAAAACAGATACATAGATCAATGGAACAGAATAGAGGACCCAGAGATTGACCCACAAATATATGGCTAACTAATCTTTGACAAAGCAAGAAAGAGTATCCAATGAAAAAAAGACAGTCTCTTCAGCAAATGGTGCTGGGAAAACTGGACAGTGACATGCGGAAGAATGAACCTGGACCATTTTCACCATACACAACAATAAATCAAAATGAATAAAAGACCTAAATGTGAGACAGGAAACCATCAAAATCCTACAAGAGAAAACAAGCAAAAACCTCTTTGATCTCAGCTGCAGTGAGTTCCTACTTGACATATCTCTGTAGGCAAGGGAAATAAAAGCAAAAGTGAACTATTGGGACATCATCAAGATAAAAAGCTTCTGCACAGCAAAGGCTACAATCAATGAAATAAAGGGCAACCAATAGAATGAGAGAAGATATTTGCAAATTACATATCAGATTAAAGGGTTAGTATCCAAAATCTATAAGGAATTTACCAAACTCAACACCCAAAAAATAAATAATCCAGTGAAGAAATGGGCAAGAGACATCAATAGACACTTTTCCAAAGAAGACATCCACATGGCTCACAGACACACGAAAAGATGCTCAACATCACTCATCATCAGGGAAATACAAATCAAAACCACAATGAGATCTCGCTTCACACCTGTCAGAATGACTAAAATGAACAACTCGGGAAACAACAGATATTGGTGAGGATGCCGAGAAAGGGGAACCCTTTTACACTTTGGTGGGAATGCAAACTGGTACAGCCACTGTGGAAAACAGTATAGAGGTTCCTCAAAAAGTTAAAAATAGAGCTACCCCATGACCCAGCAATTGCACTACTAGGTATTTATCCAAAGGATACAAAAATGCTGATTTGAAGGGGCACATGCACCCCAATGTTTATAGCAGCACTATCAACCATAATCAAATTGTGGAAAGAGCCCAAATGTCCATTGACTGATGATTGGAGTAAGAAGACGTAGTGTGTATGTGTGTGTGTGTGTGTGTATGTATATATGTATATATATATATATATATATATATATATATATATAACAGAATATATATATATATATATTGTTTGAAATATAAATGAAATATAAAATGAAATCTTGCCATTTGCAACAACGTGAATGGAACTAGAAGGTATTATGCTAGTGAAATAAGTCAGTCAGAGAAAGACAGATATATGATTTCACTCATATTTGGAATTTGAGAAACTCAATAGATGAACATAAGGGAAGGGAAGGAAAAATAAGAAAAAAAACAGAGGGAGGCAGACCATAAGAGACTCTTCTTAAAAAAAATTTTTTTAATCTTTATTTTTGAGAGAGAGAGCGAGAGCACATGCATGCATGAGCAGGGGAGGGGCAGAGAGAGAGGGAGACACAGAACTTGAAGCAGGCTCCAGGCTCTGTGCTGTGAGCACAGAGCCCAATGTGGGGTTCAAACCCATGAACTATGAGCCAAAGTGGGACGCTTAACCAACTGAGCCACCCACACACTCCACCATAAGAGACTCTTAAATACAGAGAACTGAGGGCTGCTGGAGGGGAGGTGGGTGGGGGTATGGGTTAAATGGGTGATGGGCATTAAGGAGGGCATTTTTTGGGATGAGCACTGGGTGTCATATGTAAAAGATGAATCACTGGGTTCCACTCCTGAAGCCAAGACTACACTGTATGTTAACTAACTTGAATTTTTTTTTAAAAGAAAGAAATGGAGGTTTGAGGGGTGAGCACCTCAGCCTCATTAAAGCAGCCTCCAGAAATAGTTCCAATGGCAAACTTTACCCCTTATTCCAAGCCCAGAGAGACAGCAGAGTCCAGTGTTAACCTAAGCAATCTCCCTATCCACGCTGCCCAGGGATAACTGGTTTACCTCAAAACAGGGCTTTTGAGTAGGGGGTATTGAGGAAGTGGCCCTGAGGCTGGGCTTGGTAACAGTGAACTACGTCCAAGATCTTTGTGCTGAGGGCATTAAGGGAGTCATGGAGGACTTGATAAAGGGGATTAGTCTGTACTTTCAAAAAGGTCAAGATGTAGCTATGGTGAATCAGGTGGCAGGAATGAGGTACCATCTCCACTTCCTTGCTTCCCATCACTCTATTGTAATTATAAAATAGATCATTTACTTACCTCCATGGATTAATAATGATAATAATAATAATAATAATAATAATAAAGCCTATACCCCAACCCTCGTTTAACCCACCCCAAGCTGATTCCACAAGCTCTTGTCAAGGTCATCAGTGGTCTCCACCTTGCCAAATCCAATGGACACCTTTCCGTCCTCATCTTCTTCAACCTCTCAGCAGCCCTGGACATGTGACCATCTCCTCCTTGAAACACTTTCTTCTTGATTTTCCCCTAACTCTCTCAATACTCCTTCTGAGACTCTTATTGGCTTCTTCACTGTCTAACTTCTAAATGTTGTTGGAACCTTGGGGCTTGGTCCTTGTTTTCCTTGCCAGCACATTCTCCCTAGTGATCCCCTCCAATCCCATGGCTTCAATACACCTATAAATGCTGAACTTCTGTGGCCCTAGAATCCCTCCACCAGAAGTCAGACCAGCATAGCTGTAAGAAATAGAATAATGCCTCCACCTCAGATGTCCATGTCCTAATCCCCAGAACCTGTGGATGTGCTTTTTATGGGTAAAGGGATGTTGTAGACTTAATTAAGTTAAGGATCTTGAGATGAAGGAAATAATCCTGGATTATCCAGGTAGACCCCATGTAATCACAAGGGTCCTTATAAGATGGAGGCAAGAGGGTCAGAGTCAGAGAAAGATCTGAAGATGCGACACTGCTGATTTTCAAGATGGATGAAGAGGCCAAAAGCCAAAGAATGCAGGTAGCCTCCAGAAACTGAAAACAGTGAGGAAACAGATTCTCCCCTTGGGCCGCCAGAAGAAACACAGCCTTGCTAACACCTTGATTTTAGCCCATTAAGACCCATTTTGGGCTAACCTCCAGAACTGTGAGACAATATATTTGTGTTGTTTTAAGCCATAAATTTTGTAGTTGTTACAGCAGCAACAAGAAACAAACACAATAACCAACCCCCCACTGTCTAACAGGCATCTCAAACTTTAGAATGTTCAAACTGAGCTTGGGGTCTTGTCCTCCCAAGCCTGTGTTTCTCCATCTTCCCCAAGGCTATTAATAAATGGTAAAACCAACCACTACATTCTAAAGCCTGAATCCTGAGGGCATCTTTGCTTCATCTTTTCACTCATCCCTGCATCAAGTCCATCACTAAACCCTGTGGGGATCCTTCCTCCAAACTATTATCTATGGAGCGTCTCTTCTCTCCATTTCCCCATCACCATCCTGGCCACCACCATCTTGCCTGGTCTATGGTAATAGCCTCCTGACTGGTAGCATTTGTTTTTGAAACTTACCCTTGTAGTTTACACCCTGTCACTCCCCTGCTTCAGTAGCTTCCCATGCGCTTAGAAAGAGTCCATACTCCTGGATACAGCCCACAGGGCCTTGCGGTCTGACCCCTCCCTGCTCTGAGACCTCCCCTCCCGTCTCCTTTGCTCTCCAAGCTCCAGCTCCAGATGGTTTCTGTTCCTTCACAGCCCCAGTTCTTTCCTACCTCAAGCCCTCTGCCTTGCTGTGTCCTTTGCCTGGAAACCCTGCCTTTCACTCCCCAAGGCTGGGTCACTTTCATCCCCTGGCTCTGCTTAACTGTCACTTCCTGATAAATGCCTTCTCCAGCCAGCCCCACCTCACAACATAGCTACTGTTTCATGTCACCCTGTTTTATTTCCTTTTCAGAACTCGTCATCATGTCTGATAATATCTTCTTTCCTTGCTTGTGTGCTTGTTATCTGTCTCCCCCACTAGACTGTAAATTCCTCAAGGATCATGTCTACCTTGTTCACCATGGTATTGCCAGGGCATGGAAGAATGCCTGGCACAGAGCTAGGGCTCGGTAAATATGGTTAATGAAGAATGAATGACAGCCCAGGCAGCAAGTAAGGGGGCTAATGTGGGGCAGGGCTGCAGAGCGGAGGGCAGGTGTAAATGAGCTCTGTGGGCTCTGCAGCTGAGCTCCCAAAATAGGTCACCTGCTCAGCAACCCTGTCTCTGCTCCAGACCCTTCCCCAGCCTGAGCCACAGCCCTCATCCCCTGTCTCCAACAAAGATGGGCTCAGAACTAGTCTCCACCCCAGATCATGTTTTGGTGGGTTAAGTCCAGGCCGGGAATAGCTTCGGCTCTCCTTCCTCCTTCATGCTGTTACCCAAGCTATTTCCTTTGCCTATAATTCCTTCCCACCTCCTTTTCCTGCCAAAGTCATTCTAAACACCAGCTCCTCAGGAAGTCTTCCCAAAAGGAGCAACTTGACCCCCTCCAAGCCCTCCAGGTAGCCTTGACTACTGGAACCCACTTCCATACTCACCTAGACTGTGAGTTCCCAAGAGACTACCATACGCAGCTGTCTGGGCTGTGCAAGGTTGCCATTCATGTCACAGTCATGAAGTGCTGTGGCCTGGGGCCCAGTATGAGCTGTCTCTGTTGTCTCCCATTTAATCCCTGCCCCGCCCCCCCATGGTGGGTAGTTTCTTGATCTCCAGGTTTGTTGACTGAATGATTGACTAACTAAACAATAATCAAACTATCATCAGCTCACAGCCTCAGGGACCCTATTATATGCTGGGCTGGAAGCAGTCCATTTCCTGCCTTGACCCGCCTCCAACCTGTCTTCGTTCAGAGTCTATTCCCATACCTCGCAGGGGAAGGCCTTCTTTTTTTTTTTTTCCAAGTTTTATCATGTTTTTTTTTTTTAGTTTGCTTTTTATGGTTTTATTTGCATTTTTATTGAAGTACAATTAACATACAATGTTATATTATTTTCAGGTGTGGAAGGCCTTCTTTATGTTCCACTCATCTCACCCTACAGCAACCAAACCCATGATGCGATGAGCCCCGGCTGTTATATTTTAAGGAGAAACAGGACAAGGGAGTGAGAGGGACATGCCACCCTCTCACAGGGCTTTCTGGCTGCTTTCTGTGGCCCTGGGGCAGCCAGCAGTGCATTTCCTGCCCTGCACAAGCCCGTGGTCTTAGGCTTCACCATTTGTGGCAGGAACCAAGAAGTGCCTCCCACCACATCCTCCCATGAGCCCTCTCTTCAGCAGGTATTCAGGGAGGTTTTCATGAGCCCAACTGGGCTCTTCCTGCAAGCCCGGGGTGGACTCAGAGCCTTCTGCTCCAGGAGCTTCAAGCTCCTCTCATCCACCATGTCCTCTCAGCTTGGCTTCTAAGAGGCAGGGCCCTGCTGAGGTACTGGTGGAAGGGGAATGGGCAAAAGATGGTCACAGATAACTGGGACTGACTCCCGACCTTCACGAACATATGGAGCAACCAGAACGCTCGTGCACTGCAAGTTCGCAAAACTGAATGTTGGCCCAGTGCGTATAATGCCTGATAAAAGGAAGTACACCTGCCTCTTGAAAGAAAGTGCACAGCAGCAAAATTTGTCCAAGGAAACTGGCCAAATGCTCATCATCAGCACCGTTCACATGATGGAAAACTCTACCAATGAGAATAAGTATCACTGTCTCAGGCAATACCACATTCAAAATTCACAGACTGTATATTGAGGGAGAGGAGCCTGACATAAGAGACCACATACGGCACACCTCGTTTATAAGTTCAAGAACAGGCAAAACTAATCCAGGGAGATGGAGGTCAGAGCACTGGTTATCTCTTGGCAGGGGATGTACCTGGAAGGGAGCACCAGGCTACAGAGGGCTTAGGTGAGGCTGGTAATGTTCTGCTTCTTCATCTGGGTGCTACTTACATAGGTGGTTCACTTTGCCAACATTCACTGGGCTACAGGCTTATGATGGGTGCATTTTTCTGTGTGGCAAATGTCCATAAAATTTTACGAAAACAAAAGACAACAAACAGCAACCTTTAATTCATCTTCCTGCAGCCAAAAACTTGCTAACAACCTTCTCACCTCCCCTCCCTGCTTCAAAGCTTCCTGGCTCCTCAAACCCTTGATGCCCAGGTAACAAGGCACTACCCACTTCTCCCAACCTAATGCTCATTACACTCAGCTTCAACCACCTGCCATTTTCTGTTCCTTGACTTTGCTCAGGCTAATTTCCAGGCTTCTGGCCACACTGCTCTCAGTTGGGATATCCCCCTCCCCAGCCTTCTCACACTAATTCCTACTCATCCCCTCGGTCCCAGTGTTGGTGCACACCCTGTGGCTGAAGGGTACGCCTGCCTCTATGTCTCCAAAGCATCCTGGACATCTCCACCAGAGCAGCCATCACACCCCTTGTCACTGCCTGCCTTGTCTGTCTCCTCCAGGAGCCAGGGAGTTCCATGAGAGCAGGGACTATGCCTGTTTCACTATCTTATCCTCACACTTGGCCTGTCATTGAGTAGATGCTCCATAAATACTTGCTGAATGAATGAATGAATGAATGAATGAACGAACAAAATGTCCCTGCCTTCACCATTTACATGGTCACCAGCCTCTTCGCTGTACAATGAGGAAACTACAGTCCAGCAAGCGGTCCAAGCCTGCTAGGCTGGCAGGGTCATGGCCCAAGTCCCAGGGCTATAAGGCCACCTCAAGAGTTGCTACTGCCCACCCACGCTCCACCAAACAGAGCTTCTGCTCTGCTCAGCTCAGGAAGATGGGGAGCTCTGCTCAGCCAGAAACCTTGAGCACCTCATCTGGCTCTGCCCCAAGCCCATCTAGATGCGAGGCTCAAGGTTCATGTGTGCTGTGCAAGAAGGAAACCCTTGACCAATGACTAGAAGCAAAGCAGAGGGGAGGGGGAAGGGACTCGCCTGAGGCAGGGCATGAGCATGGCTGGGTCACAGAGCAAGCACAGAGAAAGCCATATAACCATTATGAACAAAAAGGAAAGGAAAAATTGCCCTAGATTAAAAGAGAATAAAGAGACACAACAGTATGTGACACGGGAACCTTGACTGGATCCTGGCTTCAAAACAAAGCAGCTCTAAAGGTCATTTTGGTGACAATAAGGGAAAAAACTAAAGACATGCTTCTACATTACCATCTCACCACTATCACCATCCGATACAACACGTATTTTGCTTGCTTGTTTATTGTCTATCTTCCCCGAGCCAAAGAATTTTTGTCTACTTTGCTCACTGCTGTGAGCTTTCAGGGCCTCTTTAGGGCTTGGCACATAGTAGGTGCTCCATACGAATATTGCTGAGTAAATGACCACGGTATATATAATCCCACAACTTGCCTTTTTTTATCTTATGTTTCAGGGTTGATTCAACCACTCTGCTCATTTCATTCATTTGACCTACTTCTAATATTGCATTGTATATGATTCATAACTTATTTCTTCCATTTACCTAATGAGGAACATTTCCAGTCTTTCACTATTCCAAGAAATGCTACGATAAATACCTTTACATGTGCCCGTTCATATCTTTAAGGTTGGTGTCTGTGAGTGGAATGGCCGGGTCAAAGGCATCTTCAACATTACCAGATATGGTAAAACTATTCTCCAGGTTGGTTATATCAATTTACAGTCCCACACGTCCCCACATCCTCACCAGTAGAATTTTGTCATGTTTAAAATTGGTGGCTTATCTACTGGGTGGGTATAGATGAGATTTTAAAAAAACATAAAGCAATGTTTAGTGAGCTTGATTTCGGCCAGAAACTGTGCTAAACCCTTTATGTGCATTAATGCAAATAGTCTTTGCAACAACCCTGTAAGGTAGAGAAATCTCTACCCCCGTAAAGATAAGAAACTGAGGCTATGGGTTGAGCACCTTGCTACAAATACAGAGAAAAGTTGTCACTGACCCATGGCTGAGATTCACAGCCTGCCCCTGAACCACGTTCCCTGCTGCCTCATATTTTCCATTTTTTCTTTGATATTTTTGTCACTGTCCAAAGTTTATATACTGAGCATGTGTTACTTCTGTAAGAGATAAAAGAGCCTTAAGAAATTTTATTTTAAACTAGTTTTGAGGTCATTCTCCCACCCCCGGCAGTGAAGAGGGCAAGGATTGGTCTGGTGCTCACAGCCTCTCTCCTGCACACCCTCTGTAGGCGAAGGGAGGTTGTCCCTAAACTGGGGGAGGGATGCCAAGGCCTCCTCGGCAGCTTTTTCAGGCTCCCCAGAGGCCCCCTCAATTATGCCTCCCATCTGCCAGGCCCTGCTCACCAGGTCCGGTTGGTGCTGGAGTCTTGGTGCAGAAGGGCGTTGAGCACGTAGGGTACGCCTCCCTCAGGAGTCACCCAGGTCCGGGCCACATCCACATTGAAGGCCACCAGAGGAACAAGGCCTGTGGAGAACAGAGGGACATTTTTTTTTTTTTAATTTTTAACGTTTATTTATTATTGAGAGACAGACACAGAGCATGAGCAGGGGAGGGGCAGAAAGAGGAGGAGACCTAGAATCTGAAGCAGGCTCCGGGCTCTGAGCTGTCAGCACAGAGCCTGACATGGGGCTCGAACTCACAAACTGTGAGATCATGACCTGAGCTGAAGTCAGACGCTTAACTGACTGAGCCACTCAGGCGCCCCTAGAGGGACATTTAAGAGATGCCTGTTAAAGCCATGGCTGGCCCTTTGACTCCCATCATTCTGTCACATCTGGTGGTGTCATCATCCCCATTTTACAGATGAGAAAAATGAGATTCCCCAGGACCTTTTCCCTATGGGAATAGGACAGGAGTGTAGGCATGTCTGACCCAGAGCTCCTGATCCTCCTACTATGTCAGCACCAAGGCCCCTCCTCCAGCAAGCCTTCCCTGGTTCTCTCCTAGAAGTACTTCCCACCTTCTCACACCTCCCACTGTGCACTTTCTGTACCTGTCAGATAGCATATACTCATGACAGTGTCTTGTACCAAAGTTCAAATAGACTATGAGCCCTAGGGCTAGGATATACATTCATTCTGTCTATGAGGCCCCATCAGATGACCCAGGAGAAAACATGTCCTCAAACATGTACAAGAATGTTTACAGAAGCTTTACTTGTAATAGTTCCCGAGTGGAAACAACCCAAATGTCCATCAACTGGGGAAGGGATAAACTAACTGGTAGAGTCACACAATGGAATACTACTCAGGAGCAAAAAGAAATGAGCGATTGACACACACAACAAGATGGGTGAATCACAAAAATCATTATGCTGACTGAAAGAAGCTTTACATAAAAGAGTACTGTCTAATTCCATTTACATGATGTTCTAGAACCAGCAAAGCTAATCTATAATAAAAAATATTTCCTGGGGGTAAAGGGATGTGGCTTAACTGGGAAGGGACAGGAAGAAACTCTGTAGGCTTATGGAAACACCCTAGGTCTTGATAAGAATTTGGATGACGAAGGTGTGTGCGTTTGTCAAAAACACACTGAATGGTCAACTTAAAACTTGTGACTTTCACCGAATATAAATTTTCCCTCAAAAAAGAACGAGAAACAAACATTGACCTCTGGTTGATAGGTATGCGGAAGCATTTAGGGATGAAGTGTACCAACCTCCGCAATTTACTTTGGAATGCATCAAAATGTAACGTGGCTTGATGGATGGATAGATGGATATATGCAGATGGATATATAGATATATGTTTACATATGTGTCTGTGTGATGTTGCAAATATAACGAAATGTTGACAACTGTAAAATCTAAGTGTGGCATATAGTTTTCCACCGTACAATTATTTCAACTTTTCTGTATACTTGAAATTTTTCACTAAAAAGTTTTGGGGAAAAACTGATATTCACAGATTGCCCCCAACCTCAGAGGTTGTGCCAATTCATACCACAACAACAGAAGAGGAGAAGGCCTGTTTCCTCACAGCACTGCTTGAGGTGTGTGCAGACCATCCTTGTTTTGAAAGAGTTTCTTATCATTTTGTTCCAAAATATCTTGTTTAATTCTGAATGAGGCCGAGTCCCTTATTTTAAGTTGTTTACTGCCTATTCATATACATTATCCATTTGTAGGACATATTGCTTTCTTATTAATTTGCAAGAGCGTTTTGAATCAGAAAAAATTACCAATGTGTTCAAGATAATACTTCACACTTAGCTATTTGATGTAGGTATCTTTTCCCACATCTAGAATTTATACGTAGTCAAGTTATTTTTCTTTTATGACTCTTCAGTTTTATGCCATGCTTCCCCATTCAGAGATTATTTTTTTTTAAGTTCACTCATGTTTTTGTCTGTATTTTGGGGGGTTTTGTTTCACTTCTTACACTTGAATCTTTGATTGATCTGCACTCTATTTTTGTGTACAGAGTGAAAGAGGGATCCAGCTTTTACCCTTTCTCCCCACAATTGAAATTGCCTCAACATTTTTCCTTGAATGGCTCGTCTTATCCCCACAGATCTGCAGTATCACCTTTATCATTCTCAGAATTCCCATATGCATTTGGGCCTCAGCTGGGACTCAGTTCTGCCCTACTGACCACATTGTCTCCCGCTTGGATATGTTCATTAGTCTCCTGACCTTTCTTTTCCAAGTCTTGTCCCTCTGGATACAACCTCCCCATATCAACTGCCAGAGACATTTTAAAAGTATGTCCTGACTATGACACTCCACCGTAAAAACTCTAATGTATATTTACAGAGAAAAAGGGCAAGGTGAAGTTGAGTGTACAGAACTTATCTGTTCAATTACTGTTCAATGAACAACGTTTTGGGGGAAAAAAAGCTTTTTGGAAAACACTCTTTTTTAATGATGGTATAATGACTTTTTAATTCCTAAATATACCACATAAACATGCCATAAGAATGATGTTCTGACATCACACATTTATGCAAAAACATACTCACTAATTTACTTAGTAAAGCAGTTTTTAGCCCCACAATTCATAGGAAACAAATGTGAACTGCTCATCTTGTTTGGATAAATTCAAAATGTCTTGTTTAGCATGTACAAGCCAACTGAGACGGCTGAAGGGGTGTAGCTTCTGTGATTCTGCAGTCTGTTAAAATGTACAAACTATGCCATGTATTTTGAAGTGCTTTCAGGTTTAGCATTTATTTTTCCCTCAAGGTATGTTTTCTGTGCTATAACTATATTTAAACATTTTTTTAAATGTTTATTTCTTTTTGAGAGAGAGAGACAGAGACAGAGAGAGAGACAGAGCATGAGTAGGGAAGGGTCAGAGAGAGAGGGAGACACAGAATCCGAAGCAGGTTCCAGGCTCAGAGCTGTCAGCACAGACCCCGATGTTGGGCTTGAACTCACGAACCACAAGATCATGACCTAAGCCGAAGCTGGACGCTTAACCGACTGAGCCACCCAGGTGCCCCAATGTGCTATAACTTTATTTTTAAAGGTAGTTTGAATGCAAGATAACCACGAGTACCCAAAAGACTGAAGAAACAGTGAAGAAATGGTGAATGAGAAATGTACCTTCTCAATAATGACTCCCTCACAATTATCCTCCACTACTCATCATTAAGTCTTCATTTCCTCTCTTAATGAGGACAGTAAACTTTTATTACAGTAAGTTGTATATGTAAATTATATTTTATATTCAAATTAATTTTTTTGGTATAAACTTGTTTTATCGGCCAGCTAATAAATTTTTCCATCAGTAAAAACTGTTTGGGTATATTGAGCTAGATGGAATGAACCACAGTTTTTCCAATGAAATTGATGGAAATAGTTTTTCCAATTAATGACTTTTCACTTAGCAGCACAGACGTTAAAAACAAATAAAAATCATTAGGCAAAGGATACGTTAATGGACTTTTAAGTAAGGAAGAGAAAGAAATATATACATATAAATATGCTGTTCTTCATTCACCAAGAAGATATAAATTTAAAATCTATATGTCTCCTTTAACATCACTTCAAAATATATTTTAAAAATTGAATGGGGCGCCTGGGTGGCTCAGTCGGTTAAGCGGCCGACTTCAGCTCAGGTCACGATCTCGCGGTCCGTGAGTTCGAGCCCCGCGTCGGCCTCTGGGCTGATGGCTCAGAGCCTGGAGCCTGCTTCCGATTCTGTGTCTCCCTCTGTCTCTGCCCCTCCCCCATTCATGCTCTGCCTCTCTCTGTCTCAAAAATAAATAAAAAACGTTAAAAAAATTTTTTTTTAAAAATTAAAAAAAATTGACTGAATTAAAAATACAAAAATCCACAACCAAAATGGGAGACTTTAATGCTTTAACAAATCTTTCATCAAGCTACAAAAGCACATTAAAGTATCAATAATGATATAGAAGATCTGAATATCACAACTGACTAACAGAACACTGTACCTAACAATGGTAAAAGAAACATTTTTTCAAATGCACATGAAACATTTACCCAAATCAAATATATATGAAAGGTCAAAAAGCAAGCCTCAATAAATTTCAATGCATTGAAGTAATTCAGAATAGGTTCTCTGACTACACTGGAATTAAACTAGAAGCCAATAACAAAAGAAAACTATAATAACTTGAACTTCTCAGAAATCAAGCAATGCACGTCTGCATAAGTCAAAAATGAAATCGCCATGGATATTTTTTAGTGATAATTAAGATATGACAAATCAAAACTTGTGGGAAACAGTTAAGGCAGTGCTCAGAGGAAATGTGCAGCCTTAAGTGCCAATGTTAAAAAAGACAAAAAGCTAAAATCAATGATCTACGCTTCCATCTCAAAAAGGTAAAAGAATAGTAAATCAAACCCAAAGAAAGTACAGGAATAAAGATATGAGTATGTATCAATGAAATAGAAAACTAACTTAGAGTAGAGAAATCAACAAAGCAAAAGTTTACTTTTAAAAAAGCTTAATGAAACCGATAAACTCTTAGCAACATTGTCAAGAAAAAAAGAGAGAACACACAAGTTACCAACATGAATGAAAAAGAAGCCATCAGAATAGATCCTAAGACATTAAGAAATAATGAGGATAGTATACACAACTTTATGCCACTATACTTCACAATTTTGTTGAAATAGACAAATTCCTTGAGATAAAGATTTACCACAACTGATGAAAGAAATGCAAGCTGAATAATCTTGTATCAAAAAAAGTAAATCCCATTATTAAAAATCTTAGGAAGAATTCCAACCCAGATAGCTTCACTGTGAACTCTTCCAAACATTTAGAGAAGAAATACCAAACTTACACAAACTATTCCAAAGAAAAGAATTGAGGGAATACTTTCCAATCATTTTACAAGACCAGAATAATATTGATATATGTTTTAAATGTTTATTTATTTATTTATTTTGAGTGAGGACAGAGAGAGAATCCCAAGCAGACTCTGCACTCTCAGTGCAGAGCCTGACACGGGGCTCGATCCCACAAACTGTGAGATCATGACCTGAGCCAAAATCAAGAGTCGGATGCTTAACCGACTGAGCCACCCAGGTGCCCTAACATTGATATTAAAACCTGACAAGAGCAAAGACTTAAAAAACAAACAAACAAAAATCAGAAAAAGTCTGACAGGAGCCGTACAAGGAAGGACAATTGATGATCTCTCTTGAACACAGATGTAGGAATCCTAACCAAATATTAGCAAATCAAATCCGGTGACATATAAAAATCATAATACATCACAACCAAGTGGAGTTTTTTCAGGAATGCAAGGGTGGTTTGACATTTGATAATAATTTATTTCTTTTTCACATTAACAGGAAAAAAATCATATGATCATTATGATAGAAGCAAGAAAAAGGCATTTGATAAAATCCAATACTGCTCTGTGATTTAAAAAAAATCATAGTAAATCAGAATAGAAGGAATTTATATAATCTTATCAAGAATATCCACAAAAAACCGTCAGCAAACATCATTCTTATTGGTGTGTTATTAAAATCTTTCCCTAAAATCAGGATTGAGACAGGGATGACTACTCTCACCACTTTTACTCAACATTTTACTGGAGGACTTAGAGCAGTGAGAAAAGGGGAAAAAAATGGAGCATAGAGATTAAAAAGGAAAAAATAAAACTGTCATTATTGGCAGGTGAAACTATTAAGTACACTGAGAAATCCAACAGATCTACAAACACTGAGAATTAACAAGAGCCTTTTTAGCAAGGTTACTGGATACAGAGGCAATATATGAAGAACCACTGTACTTCTATACACTATCAATGATCAAATAAAGAGTGAACAATTTTTAAAGATGTCATTAACAAAAGATAGAAATATCAAATGCTTAAAAATAAGTCTACTTAAAGATATGTAAAACCTCCATGCTGAAAACTATAAAAGATTAGGAGATATTAAAGATCTAGATACATGGAGGAACAGATCATGTTCATGAAGTTAAGACTCAATAATTGTTGTCAGTTACCACTCTATTGATCTATAGCTTCAATAGAATCCTAATCAAAATCTCAGCAAATTATTGGGGGGAGGGGTGTTAACAAGCCAATTAAAAATTTATATGAAATTGCACAAGGCAAGAATAGTCTGGCACTCTTAAGGGAGAATAACAAACTTGTAGGACTTGATAACATTACACTATTATTCATCAAGACATTACAAAGTTATAGTCAAGACAGAATTATACTAGCACCAGACAGGCAGATAGACCAGTGGAACAGAGAGTACAAACACATATGATCACCTGTTTTATGACAAAAGTGACAGTGAAGAACAGAGAGGAAAGAATGATCTTTTAAATAAAAGGTGCTGGGTCACTGGGATATCAATATTGAAAAAAATTCATCTTGACTATTCTCACACGATCACACACACACAAAAGTTCTTGATGGGCTGAAATGTGAATTTAGATAGACTGTATATCTAAATGTGAAAAATGAAACAATAAAGTTTTTAAGGGAAAATGAAGGACACTGGGGTAGACAAATATTTTTTTCAACAGGACACAAAACACACTAATGTAAAGGAAATAACTGATAGACAGATCTTCATTAAACTTAAGAACTTCTGTTTATCAAAAGACACCATTAAGGGAATAGAGGCAAGACAGAGTGAGAAGAGATATTTGCAACACAAATATCTGACAAAAGATTATCAGAATATGTATAAGATTCCTATAGATCAATAAGGAAAATGCATGTAAGCTAACAGAAAGACGTTTCACAAGAGATTATCCAATGGCTAGTAATCAAATGAAAAGGCACTCATTAGACTTCAGAGAAAGGCAAATTAGAACCACCATATAATACCACCACACAACTACCAGAATGGTTAAATGAAAAAAAACAAAACAAAACAAAACAAAACAAAACCCAATACCAAGAGTTGACACTGATTGGGAGCAACTAGAACTCTACTGGTGAGATACTGCTGGTAAGAATGTAAGTCAGTACAACCCCTTTAGGAAACCATTTGGGAGCATCAACTCAAGTTGAGCATAAACTGAATAGTCACCAATGGAATACTCTACAGCAGTGAAAATAACCTACAACAAGGTGGCTGCATTTCAAAAAACACAGTGTTGGGTGAAAGACTAGGAACAAACCAGATCGTATCGTATAATTCCAGTTATACAAAGTTGAAAACAGGCAAACTAATCTATGCTATTGAAAGTTAGGAGAGTGTTACCCTTGGGGGTAAGGTAATGAATGACCGGAGGGAGTGATAAAGGGTATTTCTGGGCTGTTAGTCATACTCTGTTTCTTGAAATGGGAGTTAGTGGCATGGATTTGGTTTAATTTGAAAATTCACTAATCTGAATTTGTCCATTGTATTGTGTAATTCAAAAAAGTTTATATAAAAAAATAATCGCAAGTTTCTGAAACACACGAATATATAAACATTCTATACGTTAATAATAATATTTTGGAGAGAGAAAAAAAACAAAAATTTTAAAACTGCATTGGTTAGCATTGGAAGTAATGAGGGCAACCATCCCTTTACTCTGAAAATTGTTTACTAAAAGGAAAATATTAAGTAGTTTTCTTGTCTTCCCTATATAAATTGAATTTCAGGATCACCAAATAGTTCTAGTTGATGTGGGAAGAATAATAGAATCATAAAAACACAACTTGGCAAGCCATTATACAATAATTAATTCAGGCCATGACCATCAATGGATGAAACTACTAGAAGAAAGTTTGGTAGAAAACTTTACAATTAGACTGACACCACCTGAGCCCACCAGTCAATCTTAATGTCCCCAGGAATACTGGGTCCTCAGACATATGTCCCTCTGAGTGTGATACCACAGGAAGATTATAGGAGCCCTAGACTCTGTGTTCCTAACAAGCTCCCAAGTGATGCCCACGCTGCTGGTCCTCAGACCACATTTTGAGTAGCAAGTCTTTAAAATACTTTGGCAAAAGAAACAAAAAGGGGGGAGTGAGATAAATCCAGGAAGTATGTCACAACCCCCCGAAAGTTTTAGAGTGTGTTTGCCAAAACAGTTAAACCTGAATTTAATGAAGTCATTGCCACCAACATCCAGGTTTTGGGAAATTCAGGGGATAGAAGACAAACTGCACCAAAAGGAGGAAACACACAAACCCTGAATGAAGCTGTTCTATAAGAAAAGTGACCAAGATCTGCAGTAAAGGAAAGACTTCAAAAAGACACACAAACCAAAAAATTGGCAAGGGGGCCACTCTAGACTAAGAGAGGCACAACAACCAAATGTAATGTGGACCTCGTTTGGATCTTGACTTGAACAAACTTATTGTTAATAAAAAGATAAACGGAGACAGGAAGATTTGAATGTGGACTGGGCATTAGATAATACCTCAAAATTATTTTTAACTTTGTTAGGTGATTAAAAAAACATTGTGGCTATGTGAGAAAATAACCACACAGCTCAGAAACCTGCACTGAAGTACTTAGGGGTGAAACGACACAATGGTTTTTTGGGTTTGCCTTAAAATAATGTTTCGGAAACATTAAAGTGCTAGTGAATCACCCAAGTTTCTTATTAAAATACAGATTCTGATTCAGTGGATCAGGAGTGGGACTGAGAGCCTCGTCTAATGAGATCCTCAGTGATGCCAGACCGCTGGTCACAACACCAAGTTTGAGCAGCACAGCTTTCAAGGAAACCAAAAGGGATAGTGAAATAATGCAGCCAGTGTGACGGTCTATCTGGGCGATGGTATATTGAGTTTGTGACTGTTATTTCCTCTGCTTTTGTACATGCTTCAAATTTTGTTCAAAAGTCACCTTCCAGAGGCTCAAGTAGGTGGCACAATGTGAGAGGGCAGTGTTCGAGCTCTCATTTCTCAATTCCCAGGCCCTCTCCCTGAACCCGCACAAAGCAGCCATCTGTACTTTATTTCGTTCCCTTTATACCTCGGCCTTGCCCAGAATGATTTGTGGCAACTCATAAAAGTATACAATGCATTAAGATAAAACTAATTTTGGGGCGCCTGGGTGGCTCAGTCGGTTAAGCGTCCGACTTTGGCTCAGGTCATGATCTCACAGTTCGTGGGTTCGAGCCCCGCGTCGGGCTCTGTGCTGACAGCTCAGAGCCTGGAGCCTGTTTCAGATTCTGTGTCTCCCTCTCTCTCTGCCCCTCCCCTGTTCATGCTCTGTCTCTCTCTGTCTCAAAAATAAATAAACGTTAAAAAAAAAATTTAAAAAAATAAAAATAAAAATAAAATGATTTCTTGAAAAACTGTATAAATGGATAAACTTCCTTGAAGCCAAAGTAAGGATGAAGATGATAAGCTATATTACTCACAGTGTCCACAAAATCAGAGGGAAAAACTTATCCCGGGGAAGCAGAAAAAAAAACAAAACAAAAAATTTCCCTGAGGATTCTCTTCATGAGACCACTGAATGAATGGGGGCAGAGTGGGGTTAAAAAAACAACAGCAGCAGCAGTGAACGAACAAACCTACATCCCAAGTTACCCGCAGCTGTTATTCGTGTCCTCCCTGCCATCACCCAAAGTACAATGCATAAAACACGACCAGACCGCAAGCTGTTCCCTGTCTGGGGGCCATGGATCACTTTGAGAATGGGATGAGAGCATCAGAGCCTTCCCCACCCACCCAGCTGTATCTATGCCCAAGTCTTAGCTCTGCTCTACTCCGAGGTGATCTCCTGCCTTGCCATCTTCACCATTCAACTCCTCCAAGAGGCCTTCCTGACCTCCAGACCCCTATCTGGGCCCTCTGTACCCCTGCAAACCTTCGATCACAAACTGAAACTCTCCTGCTTATCTCCTTGTTTATTTATTGCCTGTGACTCTTTCTCCCACCACCGGTGAGCCCCTCTGAGGGCAAAGACTGGGCATCAGCCTTGTTCATCATGTCATCCCAGGGCCTGGTAGGTGGCCTACACCTAGTGCGTGCTAGATGAGTGAACAGGGCTCACAGGCACCTCTGTAGCCAACCCATGGATCCTCAAGGGTTCTAGATCAAGACCCTACATGGGGAATGGGGAGCACTGTTCTCTGTGAATACAGGAGGATTGGGCTCAGGCTCCTTGGCTCATTTTACACCAAGCCCTGTGTTTGTTGGTCAGGCAGGTTAGGGTAAGCAAACTGAGTAGGAGAGAATTAAAAAGTAAGAACGAGCAGCTTCTTCTTGCAAGGAGTGATTAGGAGGCTTTCTTTCCCGTTTTACCGTGTAACTGATAGACATGGTTTGAAACCCCTGAGGTAAGTCCAGTCTCCTCACCTGGGCATCTGCGGCATCTCCCTGCCCAGCCCAGTGCCCCTTCTGCCAGGTCTGCTCTCCAGCCGCTTCAAGCTCCTCTACACCTCACTCCCTGAACACCATCCCCATACCTCCCACCTCTGGGCCTTTGCACAAGCAGTTCCCTCTGCCCGCATGCCTTCCTTGCTCTCACCTCTGCCCCGTCTTTGGGGACCTGCTCAGGCACTAATCCAGATCCTCAGCCAGAGTAACTCACTGGTCCCTGAGCCCCCACCACATCCCACAGTGTCTCTGTCTGGCTCTGACTAAGTCCTGTCTAGGTCAGAGTGATCTGTGATTAAGTCTGTCTCCCCCCAAAATGTGACCTAATCTGAGTCATCCATGACAACCCCCTAACCACAAAGCCCGGTTCAGCACAGGGCCGGGCCCAGAAGAGGTATCCTGGAACTGTCAGAGTAGGTCAGAGATTCCTGTTCCCCACCCCACCCCTGTCCCCATTTTTGCTGTTTTCAACTGAGGGATCGTGGAGCAAGAACCCTGAGGGGTGGGAAAGGGGAGGAGACCAATCACAGCTACCCTCCCGGAGCACCTGATTCCTTCCAGGCACCACACTGGGTGCTGAGGCTCAGAGAAGTTGAATTATTTGCTTGTGGCCCATCAGCAGATTGAATACTTGTGTCTAGGGCCCAGGTCTGCCTAATTCCAAAAGCTTTAGTAAAAGCTGGAGGCACTGAGGGGTTGTTAAACAGACAAGAGGGTCACAAATGGTCCCAGAAGCTGGGCACAGCTCCCAGCTGTGCCAGCAGCTCACTGAGCCTGGGCAGAGCTCTGGGTTAGATAGTTGGTAATGAGGTCAGCGAGAACCTCCTGTGCAGGCACAGTGGCACGAGAACGTGTGTGGAGGGCAGCACCATATTCACTGAGCTTTCCCAGTTACCAGCACCCACCCTGAGAGCTGGCTGGTGCCTAGGATCTGCCAGCCGTAGGCCACCTTGCTAGAGCAGACTCCCTCCAGGCCCCTGGCATTTTACTTTTGCTTGGGCTGTCCCTAGATCAGGCAACTGCTTCCTTTCCTACTGAAACAGAAAAAATAGCATGGGTCCCAGAGGGAGACGGTCCTGTGTTCAAATCTTGCTTTGCCACCGAGTTACTTAAGGACCTTGGGCTTGTCACCTCACCTGCTTCCCCATCTGTGATAGAGGGCTGTGCTGTGCAGAGCAAATAGGGCAATGCCTGCCCAGTGTCTGACACACCGGAGGCCCAGTGTGGGCGCTGACGTCAGCGTAAAGCCACAAGGGAGGGCCTGTCATGCTCCCTCTGACAGCCTTACCCTCCATCTCAAGCCCCTCTTGTGTGCTGTCAGACATGAGATCCCAGCCAAACCAGTGTCTGTCACCACACTACCCACAAGGCTGCCTCCCCTGAGCTGTCTCCAGCCACATAGGCCTTCTGAGTCAGAATAAGACCCTCCCTCCATCCTGTCAGCCAGCATCGCTTCCCCCTCAACCATCTATCTTCCCCCAACACACTGGGCATTTTAAATACACATTCTCACGCCACTAGTCTCTGTTTAGCAAACTCAGGCCCAGGGGGAATGATTTGCCCAAATTTATACTAGGAGCTGGCTGTAGAACTGGGACTAGAGTCAGGTGTCCTGACCCGCCACTCAGGACACCCAGAAGGGCCTTGGGGAAGCTCTTGCCTCAGAGCCGCCTGCAAGGTGCCTGTCCCACAGAGGAGCTCACTTTCAACCCACCCACCCACACCAGTCTTTCACACAGGAGCCTCATCGTCTCGCCTTTCTCCAGGACTCCACCTCCCAACGTGCAAGTCTCACTGTTGCCACCCTGCTCAAGATCTGCTGTGGCTTCCCGTTCCCCTCTGGGTGAGGTCTAAGCTCCCTTAGCCTGGTACTCTGGCCCTCCACACTGCCCACCAGCACCCTGGACCTCTCCAGCCTGACTGCCCCACATGCCCCCCATATATACCCTATAAGCCGACCTCCCAGCCAACGTTGGAGACATCTGGTTCCCAAGTGGCCTACAGTCCACACCTGGCTTGTCCACAAACACCGCACTTCGCAGATGTTTTTCCTCTGCTTGCAATGCCCTTTACCCATCCCCCACGCGGGAGACCTGAAGGAATCCTCAATGGATCTGCTGGCTGGGGCTAGAGGTTTCTCTGTGTGTGAGTGCAGCCGACTCTCTCTTCACACAGGGGACCCAGGACAGGGATTGGTACACGCTCACCCCCAGGGCTCAGCATGTTCTGGCTAGGGGTAGGGGGTGCAGGATAGACAATGTCAGAGCAGAGAGCCTTCTGCTCTCACTCAAGCCTTGCCCTGCATCTTCCTGAACAGACTCCTCACACTCCCCATCTTTGTCCATACTGTTTCTACACAGAAACACCCCCCGCCTCACTCCAGCACTCTATACTTGCCAAAGACCTCCTCCATCCTCAGGGCCACATTGGACACCGCGGTCCCCCATCCCTAACAACCAAGGTTTGTCATTATGTAATTGCACACAAATATAGGGGTGTTCCTGGGGCAGAACCAGGACTGACACCTTCCCAACCCCCCACAAAGGCCCAGCAGGGCCACAGGCCTCAGCCTGAAGTTGGTGCGACAGCACAGCGGGCCCTAGACTTCTGGCTCCTTCTTCACCATTGTAAGGTGACCCAGGGAAGAGAAGTTAAGTGGCTGGGGTCACAGAATGGCTCAAGTGTAAAAACTAACCTGGGGATAGCAGACTGCATGGTAGCAGGATGAGATGGGGCTAGGGGTGTGGGTATGGGTAGCTCCAGCATCACAGTGTGTCTGTGTATCTGTTCCTGACTAGAAAACTCTTTGATAACTGATATTATCTCATCTGCTCCCACAGATGAGAAGTGGACACCACTGTGGGTGGCTTGGGAAGGGTGGAAGGTCAGGGTCAGGCCAGGAACAGTCTGGATTCTCTCCAGCCTAGAGAGGCCCAGCCTGGACCTGGAGTCATAGTCTGAGGGGTCCCTCCCACCTTCGCTGCATCTCCTCGTCACTTTCTCAGACTCTCCCCAGCCCTTAAGACTCAGCACCAGTCTCACCTCCTCCAGGAAGCTCTTCAGGATTGGTCCATCCCTCCATCCCACCTCACAGCTCAGAGCAGAACTGTCACAGCTTTATTTCTCCCACTCAGACTGGAGCCACTGGGGCCTTGCTCTTACACCCTTTCCTTAGCTTAGCCAAGCTGAGGGCTCAGTGACCTCATTGCAAGCCTGCTCCATCTTGCTCTCTGCTGTCCATTGGCCTGGAGACTGTCTAGGCCCCAGAAGGGCTTTGATAAATGTCTCCTGGATTGACATTACTGAAAAAGGTGCTGGGGCAATGGCTGGTCATGCCTTAGGCCACAGGAAACAGAGACTAGCAGGAGCCCCAAATGATGCCAGGGTTAGCATCCCAGGCCATGGGGTAGTCTAGAATTTGGGAGGCAGGACAGAGGCCTGAGCTTGAGCCCCATTTCTACTGGTACTTGCTTGTAACCCCCGACAGTCACTGCACCTCTCTGGGGCCCGGTCACCTCCTCCATTCTGAGAGGGGGGAGGACCAGAGTCTAGTCTAAGCATCTTTTTCAGACGTACTTGGTGATGGGGCATCAAAGCCATATGCCATAAAAAGTGTGAGATTTTCTCCGCACTATGTGACTGAAAATAAAGAGAAGTCTAAACTGTAAAATAAGGAAAAGGAAGTTCAACAAAGTTTCGACCTTTTCATAATGACTATTTTGAACATCAAATATGAAAATGTGTCCAAAAATGGATGCTTTGCTGGTGCCCTACATGTTTGGCCTGCCTCCTGGTGACCTGGCCCCCGGCTAGATGCTAATTTTGAGCTCCCTCCAACAACGGATTCAGCTTTCTCAGACACTGTCTAGTACTCACTTGCTTGCCCCTGCCCATCCTTCAGGGAGAACTCAGGCTCCCAAGAGCCTTGAAACTGTATCTGTCTGATGTCCATCTCATTCTTCTGTCAAGTTTCTGCCCAATGCAGGAGACCCCTGGGGAAGCTTGTCCAGATCACTAGGCTGGACCACCCTGGCTTGATCTGAGCGGCCTCCAGGGGCTCACTGACCATGTTGAATCTCAACCGAGGCCATCTGGGCAGTTGCCGGCTCATGGCTTGGCTTGCCCCAAGTGGTTTCCATGGTCTCCTAGAAATGGGACCCCCAATCCGGGAGAAAAGGAAGTGGCCCCCTCTGTCCACACACAGGTTCTCATACCAGCCCTAACATCAGAAACAGGAAGCAGACTCTCCCAGTACATTCGCCTTCTGCCACACAGACACCTGCCCCCGTCTCTCCTCCATGCTCACCTTCTCACAGGGCCCTCACCCTCCTCAGCTGAACCCATCTGTGATGGAAGAGGGTGCTCTACTGGGCAGGATGGGCATCATCAACCTCCATGCTCAGAACAAACTCACACAGACCCAGGGACCCACCTGTAAGGGGTGCTGTAGAGAGAAAGCCCAGGGCGGGGAGGGGAGGCTGGCTGGAGGAGGAACAGGGCGGCAGAGCTCTGGAATCTGAAGCCACAGGCTGTTGGCACCGTCAATAGCCTCAGAAGCCCTTCTGAGCAAGGCTGGGGATCCAGCAAGCAAGAGTACCTCCCTGAGGGATTCCCCACTTTCTCTTGACTTCTGGCTCCGAGTGAGCCCCATTTAGACACACAGGCTGTGCTGAGGGCACAGCAGTCTCTCAGGGCAGGGGGTGAGGCTGACTTACTGGTCATGTAGAGCAGAGTGTGGAAGAGCCACATCCTAGCTGGAGCAGAGGCAGCAGTGTGGACCTCGGCCTATTCAGCTTCCCCTCTTCAGCTTGGGTGGCCAGAAGGCGGGGTCAGAGACACACAAAAGCAAGGACCCACAAGCAGATAAGCACTTTAAAGTAGACACGGAGGTTCCCACTTGTACACAGCTAGCTGTGTGGCTTCCTCAGCAGTTGTGGGCTGGGTTCTGGAAGCTTAGAGACATTCGTCAGCCCTGCTCCACCAGGCACGCTTCTGTGAACGATGAGCCCAAGGTTTGGCCTAGGAACATAGTTCTGGATGTCCTCGTCAACAGATGTTTGAGTGTAGGAGTATTAACCTGGCCATTGTTTACCATTCATGTGTGAGAGTCCCAGTCCCCTCCCCTGTCCTAGTACCTACCACCAGATGCCTCAGCCCAACACCCAGCCTATGGTCCTTGGTGGTGTTTGCCTCAGCAGAGAGAATGAGGTCCCCTTCCCACTGCAAGTGCTCCCACAGCTAGAAACTGGGCTCTTGCACCTGGCTCCCGCACTCAAGGCCCTGAGACTATGGAGGGCCTGGTAAGTTGAAAGACCCAATGCACTGACTGAAAACACTGGCTCAGTGAATTCAGCTTTGGCTACATTCTCTTTAAAACCTGACTACAGTACCATACTGTGGGGAGTAATTTAAAAGAGCTCTGAGGTGGGGTGCCTGGGTGGCTCAGTCGGTTAAGCATCCGACTCTCAGTTTCAGCTCAGGTCATGATCTCACGGTTTCGTGAGTTCGAGCCCCACATCAGGCTGTGCACTGATGGTGTGGAGCCTGCTTGGGATTCTCTATCTCTCTCTCTTTCCCTCTCTCTCTCTCTGCCCCTCCCCTAGTCACACTATCTCTGCGTCTCTCAAAATAAACTTTAAAAGAAATAATAAAATAAAATGAAATAAAATGAAATAAAACAAAACAAAACAAAACAAAACAAAACAAAATAAAACAGCTCTAAGGTACCAGGACAACAGATGAGGTAAAATTCCATAAGTCTTTCCAGCATACCTCTGATCCAATCCAGCACCCCAACTGCCAATAGTCTGCAACCATATTTAAAAGCTAACTTCACAATTTGTCAGTTTTCCATGTGTGAGCACGTCTGTCGCTTAAGGAAGTGTCGCCTGCACCCCTACTTCCCAGATTGATGGAAGTGCAGAGCATTGTCCAGCAGAACTATGATGTTCTAGATCTGCATTGCCCAACACAGCAGTCAAGAGCCACATGTGGCTACTAAGCCCTTGAAATGTTGCCAGTGCGACTGAGGAGCTGAATTTTTAATTTAATTTTAATTAAGTTACATTCAAAAAGGCAGGACATTCTGTCTCTCACATGTTTGCATCCCCGGGAAGAGCACTCGAGTGTTAATGTTAAGTGTTAAGGCAGACAAGGGTGTTGGCTTAATGACTATATAGATGAAAATCAATTTTATTTTGTTTCTCACACTGAAAGCTTACTTGGCCAAAGTCTTGTGGAGATCAATGACACTTAAAACATTTTTGCATTGTCTGCTTTGGTCTGACAAAATACCTATAACCTAATGCAATAGTTCCCCGATGCTATATGGTTGCTTGAACAGAGATTACAATGTATTCATTATTTGGCCTGCTAAAAAAGAAAAAGAAACAACAAAAAAAATGAAATTCTAGGCCTGATGCTCTGCCTGCCAGATCACAATGAAAACCATCCAAATTGGCTTAACCTTGTCACAGGTCAGAGGCCTGGCTGGTCTTCCTACCACTCCAGGGTTCAGTAACTCTCCCCCTATTCCACACTTGTTTGGAGTGCCAGGGGCACATGGCAGAGCCAGGAGAGGCTCCTCTCCCCACCGCTGGCCCAGAGCGGGGAGAGAGAGTAGCCCCAGGCCACGGAGTAGATCAGCGGTAGGGACAGGTTGGAACCCAGGACTGCAGCTTGCTCAAGATTTCTAAGAGCAGGACTTCATGTCTGGAGTGTAAACTTCAGGACACCTCAGGAGGCCAAGCCAAGGTGATGACCGGAGGAGGGTGGACAGGGCGCAGGGCCACTTCTGCATCTTTGGAGACTCCTAGAATGCAGACTCATCCTGCATCCCTCAAAGATGTTATTTATCCAAGCTTGGTGGTGTCAGCATGGCAGACTCCTAATCATGAGCACACAAAGGCCCTTCAAGCCCATTTGACAGTAACTGCTGTCCCCACACATAAAAACTTAAGATCCCAAACAAAGAGCCAGACTGTGCTGTACAATGCTTCCACTCACACAGCCTCATACAGGCTTTAGACAAATGTTAAGGGACCAACTTAAGGGACATTCCACAACATAACTGGACAGAACTCTTCAAAAACATATCATAAGACAAAGGTTAAGACATTGTTCCAGGTTAAAGACTAAGGAGAGGACACAAAATGCAGTGTGATCCTGGATTGGATCCCAGAGTAGGAAAAAAAAAAAAAAAAAATGCTTTAAAAAACCTTATTGGGATAATTGGCAAAATTGAAACATGAACTAAAGATTAGATATCACTGTACTGACCAGATAAAATAACGTATTTCCTGAATTTGATAACTATATCATGGTCATATGAGAGATTATCCTTATTCTTAGGAAATGTATACTAAAATATTTAGGGGTAAAGGGGCAGGATGTATGCAAATAATTCTCAAATAGTTCATGCTTTAGAGGTGGGGAGCTATGGAGTGGGGGGAAGGTGGAAGGCACAGAGACAGAGGGGAGAAGGGAACGAATGAATGATAAAATATGGCAAAATATTCTTTGTCCTACCCTCGAAACTTTTCTGTAATTTTGGAATTATTTCAAAATAAAGTCTTAAAGGTTAAGAGAATAGAGAAGATCTGTTCAGCAAGAGGTAAAAAAACTAACTGCTCTGCCTTGAGAGCGAGTCAAAAGCTCCTGATGTCTGCACTCACCAGTGGATGCGGGGCTGTTCCTCATAGCCTCTAGGCACAGGTTTCTAACTACCCATTGGCCTTCTTGAGTCCTGGGAAGCTAGGAAGAGGGAATTTGGAAGTGAGGACTTATTAAGACAGGACTGCAGCAGAGGACAGAGCTGGCAAAGGGAGCTAGGGGAAGTCTGAAGAGCAGTAGGAATCACTACCATTTGAGTGCTAAGGAGGGAGTGCCAGACTCAATGCCAAGGGCCTTCCATGCAAGGCCCTCAGCTTATCCTAACAGCCACCCTACTTGGCTATCCTGATTTCCCAAATGAGGATGATGGATCGGAGAGGTTAAGTGACTTGCCCAAGGCCATATGGCTAGTAAGTGGAGAGTTGGGACTCAAGACAGGTGTATGTCCTCCAGAGCCAGGACTCTGAACCACTACAACCCTATTACCCTCACATCCATTGGTCTAAATCCTTCCCAGTTTGTGAGCTTTTAAAAGCAGAGACCTCATTTCACAAACATTTCACAAACCTGGGTTTTTTGCATTACTGGGTGTCATGGACTAAATTGTGTACCACCCACCTCCCAGCTGCCAAATTCACATGTTGAAGCCATACGCCCCAATGTGAGTAAGTACATTCGAGATAGAGCCTAAAGATCCTAAAGGAGATAATTAAGGCCATAAAGATAGGGCTTTAATCAATAGGCTTAGTGGCCTTAGAAAAGGAAGAGAGATCTCTCTCTCCACGTGCATGTACCAAGGAAAGGCCATGTGAAGACACCATGTCTGTCTACAAGCCGAGAAGAGACCTCACCAGATCCTGACCTATGCTAGCATCCTGATCTTGGCTTTTCAGCCTCTAGACTGTGAGAAAATAAATTTCTGTTGTTTAAGCCACTCAGTCTATGATATTTTGTTATGGCAGCCCAACCTAATACAGTGGACTACCTCCTAAAAAAACCAAAACACTGAATGGTGTGTGTGTGTGTGTGTGTGTGTGTGTGTGTGTGTGTGTTGGGGAAGGTGGGCTTAATGGGGAGGGAGCATGGAGGAGGATCCTCTTGGTTTTCCCTGAGGGGTTGGTTTACAGACCAAGGGTCCAAGGACTTGGGCCTCTTGCTCGCCTCTACCTCCTTCCTGTTCAACTTAGGTTCCTAATGGTCTTTGGAAAACTAGAGCAAAGATCCTAGAACACAACATTAGCACTACAAGGAAACCAGGAGACAATCCCAGTTGAGCCCTTCATCTGACAGATAGAGAAACTGATATCCAGAGAGGTGAAGGGATTTGTTCAGTCTTTTCCAGTTTGTATGGGAGACAAAATGAGTCCCCAGGGCTTCAGGCCCAGCCTCTGGCACTCTATTTGACCCTCCCCAAAAGACACCCTACTTGAGCTAAAAGTGCTGCCTACTGCTCATAGGCCCTCTAATCCTTGCCAATGACAAGAGGGGATGTGTCACACAGGTAAACACACAACACCCAGGAAGGGACAGAAAGGTCATGTCTCCTCTCCTGCCAATGGTGTGGGCCTCCTGCCTTCACTAACTAACCTACACCAGTCAGGGGTGAGGGTGACAGACAACTGGAGATAACACAAAGTTTCAGCTACTGAAGAATCTGGTCATGCAGAGAGGGCCTCTAGAATTGCTCAAACAAAAACAGGTAAGAAGCCTAGGGCAGGTTACTGGTTTTGGCAGGTTAGTACCACCCATACTCTTGAGTTTTATTTATAGCACAGGAAAGTCCCACTTTAGTGCTCACAATCTGAAATAGGCTTTTGAGCCAGCATTTCCGTAAATGTTCCCAGGAACATCAAAGTCCTTTCAAATGTTCATAGAATTTCATTTTTAAAAAACGCTACCATATTTTTTCTTCTAAGATTTATTTAATAAACATGTAAGAAAAGTTCTGGATTTCTGTTGGTCAGATTATGCAATAACAATCTGCCTTGAGGCAAGTCTGATTTTCTCAAAATTATCAAAAACATTCTGTACTTTTAGTTCTTAAAGGAAAAAAAATGGTTTAACTTCTCATTTGTTTCCCATTATATAAAGTTTAAAAGCAACTACTCGTACACCAAATTTCTTTGTGCAGCGATGAATTGATCCGTGAAGCCATGATCTGCTGTTAATATGAATCCAAACTGCCCACTGGCACTTCAGCATAACTCTCAGAATGCCCAGACTGAGAGGTGGAGGGCTGCTGGAGGCAAAAGAGCTACTGCCCGAAAAGGGGTTCCTCTTCACCTTCTCTGGACTGATGTCACTTTCCTCTCCAACAGGACCCACCTAAGACCTGGCTCAGCAATCCCTCTTTGGGGCCTCTCATCCACCGGCCAGCTTCCTTTCCTGCTCTCCTGGGGCAGATGAATGCTTTCTAAAAAATATCCTCCACGATTCTCTAACAAATTCTTTACACAGCAAGTAAGCTTCAGCTCAGATATGGCCAGATCATCAAAATTTGAATTTTATGGAGATCGAATTAATGAGGTTTTTTTCCCTTATACAAGTACAGTTTATGCACTACTGGATCATCTTCCTCTTTTTGAATCTGGTAGTCTTACCTAGAATTTGACCAGCTTGCAGACAAAGGAGCCAGAGCTGGGTTGTTACCGTAATTCACTCATTTACCAACCACTCTTTAAGTACTATTTACTCTGAACTGGCATGGTGGGAGGACACAGAGATAACAACATGAAGACACCTGCTCGTTAGGAGCTCACAGGCTAACAGGGAAAATAAAACATGAACATCAAGTATTATGTGTACAGGGCAGAAAACAAGGACTAGCCTGTAATAGGACCCCAGGGCCTCAGAAAATGGAGCTGTTCCTGCAGCTGAAGGATTTATACATTCACCACATGTTTCCGGACGACCTACCAGGTGCCAGACATGTTCTAAGACTGGAGAAACCCCCATGAACAAACCAGACATGGTCTCTGCTCTCACAGAGCTTACAATCTAGCAAAAAAGACAAAGTAGGATCAGGGTATTACAATTCAGCATATAGGTGTGCTGACTCGGGGCGGGGGGTGGGGACGGGTACAGAGATTTGGCATCATACACACATTTCACTTAGGCAAACACAATGGTGTATTTTTCTGAAAAGTTAAAAAAAAAAGACAAGGAAAAAGGAAAACAATGTTAAGTCATTTGCGCCATTTCACGGGCGCCTCCACTCACTGAACAGACCGGCTGGAGGGCCTAAGGCAAGCTTGTGCCCCTGCCGCTCCTTGTGGCCTGTTACAGTTCCCAAGAGCCCTTTCAAAAGTGAGCTGCTTGCCTAAGTGTAAGTCCAACACCTAAAAATATGTGGGTATTTTTGCACAATATGGCCCTAATTGCAGGCCAACCATTTTATCTGGAGCTCAACCAAAGAAACTCTGATGTATTCCCACACAGGAAGGAACCAACTGTGCTGGATCTTTCGATGCCGGTTTTCAACATGGCACCTTACTCAGGGTTTCCAAGAGGAATTTTGATTACACTCCATTTTTATCTTAGGTGTGACTGTATAACCCAACCGTGGAATGAGCCGAGTCTCGTCCAAGGCAGTACTGTGGGATACATAGCAAGGGCCCATAATCTGGCTCTGGAAGTTGGGAGGTAGCCTCCTGGAGGGGTCTCTAAGTCCTTGAAGATGAGCAAAAGAGAAGGCAAGGCTCAGATGGGAGAGAGAAAGGTCCAGGGGGAGCGCGTCACTGCTAGAGAAGAACAGCACCGAGCAGAGTTTGAAAGGCTGGTGAGATCAAGGTGGGTCCAGGGAACTTGTGGGCACAAGGGCAGGGGAGGATGAGAACACGAGCCTTGTGAGCTACCACAGTAGTTTGGAATTTATTCCAAGTGCAACAGTGAAGCCTGGAAAGGTTTTAAGCAGAGGAATAACAGGAATAACTTTAAGAAAGTTCATTCCGAAGTGCATGAAAAGATGCCCAACATCATTAGTCATCAGGGAAATGCAAATCAAAACCACAATGAGACACCAATTCACACTGCAAAATAACAAGTGTTGATGAAGATGCGGAAAAACTGGAACCTTTATACGCTAATGGGAAAAATGGAAAATGATGGAGCCACTTGGGAAAACAGTCTGGCAATTCTTCAAAAGGTGAAGACGGAGTTACCATATGACCCAGCAATTCTACTCCTAGGTATATAACCCAAGAGTAATGAAAACATCACCACGTAAAACTTGAACATAAATGTTCCATAGCAGCATTAGTCATATCAGCCAAAAATGGAAATAACTCAAATGACCATCGACTGGTGAACGGATAAATAAAATGTACTGTTCATACAATGGAATATCATTCGTTAATAAAAAGAAGTACTGACACATACTACAATACACCATGATCCTCGAAAATATGTTTAGTGAAAGAAGCCAATCACACATCACCACAAAGTGTATGATTCCATTTATATGAATGTTCAGAATAGGCAAATCCATACAGACAACAAGTAGTGGTTGCCAGGGTGGGAAAAGGGACTGGAGAGTGACTGCTAATGGGTACTGGGTTTCTTTAGGGTGATGAAAATGTTCTAAAATTGACTATGGTGATGGTTGCACAATTCTGTGAATAGACTAAAAGCCACTGAAGTGTATACTGTTTTTTTAAAGGTATTTTTAAGTAACCTCTACATCCAACGTGGGGCTCGAACTCACAACCCTAAGATCAAAGTCACATGCTCTACCAACTAAGCTGGCTAGGCGCCCCTGAAGTGTATACTACAGAAGAGGGAACTGTATGCTATGTAAATAATATCTCAGTAAAGCTGCAAAAGACAACGAAAGTTTATCCCAGCTGCAGTGCACATAACAGAGGAAGGGATGGGGTACGGGCCAGAGACCGGGGAGGAGGCTGCTACAGGGATAGAGCAGGAGAAGATAGTGACTGAACTAAGGGGAAGATTTCATGGGACCAGACTAGAGGCCAGAGGAGCGCTTGTCACGGGTTCCACAAGTTCTCCTGGGTAGCTGGTGTGTCTCCCAAGAGGGAGAGTGGGGGCACAGAAATGAGGTATCTGCAATTACTATCAGGCAGCAAAACGTATTTGAAATCTCATGTGTAAAGACTAAGAAGAATACAGAAAAATGTGTAGCTCTCCTGCCCACATGCATAAGGAGCACCCAGGCACGCTGAGCTGCCACTAGGGGACCATCCTGACTATCCACCCCCACTCCCAAACTCCAAAGAGAGGGCCTGGGCATTCAAACCCCTGTAAGATGTTTCAAGATCTGAGTGCCTGAGTGTAGGCTGGAGAGTGAAACAGGAGGTGACCAACCATAACTTGGGGAAATAAAATCTTTAAGATACTTTTCTGGTTCTGTGTATTTGTAAGGATTGCAAGGCTGCTCACGCGGGCATTTTTCTTGGTTAGATCAAAAGTCCAGTTTTCACTATACACCACCACCACCCTCCCAGAAAGCCTTCCCTGATCTCTAAAAGGAGACTGGCAAGGGCTTAAGGTCATGGGACAGATGGGCCTGAACTACTGGTGGAAAAGGTCATGACTGGGAAACACAGAAGCATAAAGAAGGGCATTTCTTGAACACTGCTGAGACCACATCAGTTAGGACCCTGACCACAAGGACATCTTTGTCATGCTTGAAGACCCACAGACTGTAATGGAAAAGGGATGGGGGTGAATCCTTGTCCACAACCTCATGGTGTCACAACCCTCAACTGTCTCTTTGACCTACCCCACACCTGTAACAGAAACCAGGGCTGGCCAGCCCACCACAACCATTGCTTCAGGAAGAGTAAAAACACCACAGAGATGCACCAATGAAGTCAGAAGCTGTGGTACCAGCCCATTCAGTTGCTAGATGGGAAAACTGAGGCCCAGGCCCGTGGACAGAACCAGGAGTTGGCACCCGGGTCTCTGACTCTCAGGTCCTTGTCCTTCTCATTCTACCAACTCCCTAAACCTTGCCCCTTCTCAAGAACCTGGCTTTCAGCTGTGTGCTTCACAGGACCAAAATAGCTGAGAAACTTCAGAAACATTAGGTCTCAACTGGCAGAGAACCATCTCTTTCCCAGAATCCTATCAGGAAGCAGAAACATACAATAGTTACAGGCTCCGATCTTTCTAAAGGGAGTGAAAAAAGCACGTTAACCAACAAAACATGGTACAGTACAACTGTTGCAGCTCTTAAGTCCCACAGCCCTTTATTTTCTTTATTAGCAGCAGCATTCTGCATTCAATCATACCATACTGTAATCAACTATCAATGCGACCATCAGCTCAGCCACAAGTAAAGATCTCTAGAATCCAGGGCTACACTAGGTACTGAAACACGCCAGACAGGTGAAGAGCTGTGACATCACAAAGGGACAAAGGTTTATAATCTCTAACTCCTAAATTCTAGTGAATTGAAGAGAAACACTATTTTTAAGCCTGCAAAGGAATATAAACATTAAATACTTCAAGATAGAGATCAAACAGGAAGACAAAATAATCTACTGCCTTTAAAACAATCTGAAAGGAGTTTAGAAATAAACAAGAAATAAACAAACTAAAATTTCCATAACTATGATCTTATTAGCCAGTTTTAAAGATAACTTCAGGTGCCAGAACTTGGAAATAGAATAAATACCAACGTATCACTTCTGAAGTGATCATAAACAACAGGACCCCATCTCTGATGGATGGATTTTTTTTTCCTACAGTGGCCAAAAAACAAGTTGAATTCTATATACAACAGACAGACTATACAATTAGGATCATTTAAAAATAATGAGACTCCTCTCTTTGCCTTCTTCCAAAGTATATAATATATATTTAACAGCACACATAAGACACCACTTGAGCTTCCCTTGTAGCCAACAGGAAGTATTTTCACATATAAAAATTAAAAATTTTAACTTTTAAATCATTAATATTTTTAAACATAATACAGACTTAAAAATTGTTCAACATTAACCCATGACCCCACCCCTAGCACAAAAGTCCACCCCAAATCCAGAAGTCACAGTTTTTTGTTCCTAAAAATCCCACAGCACTGAACTTGATCTTCACTTCAAGCTGATTGCTACGAAGAGGCCCCTAACAGAAATCCCCAGGAAGGAATGGAAGCACGATCGACGCTGCATCTCTTATCTACCTGGGCGGCACTGGTGCACCTCTGTAGTCAGGTCCATGAGATTCGGCCCCGACACTAGGGTCCTGGAAGGGTGAGCTGGCAGCTTCCCTCATCTTCCCCCTCGAAGGCTGTCCAATAAGCACCTGGGAATTGACTTTTCTTGGGAAAAGGGTGCTGGTAACAGCTGTCAGGGCCAAGGCAATAGTGAGAAGTTCAGTTCTCTGCTCTTTGGATGAACTGTGTAAAACATTTCTTTAAAAGACACAATGTTAAAAATATTAAGAAAAATGTCTACAAAATCTGGAGGGCTGCCTTTCCTCAAAGGGTAAAGCTTGTGGGATAGTGGGAAAAAAGTTGAGGGCCCAGAACTCTAACTCTGCAGCAAAAGATAGATGCCCTTCAAAACACGTCACATTCTTAATATGTCTTGCTGAAGTAGCAAGAGCTGAGGGTGACTGTGTAAGAGCAGGAGAGGCGCCAACTCCTGCAGGGGGAGGGAGGGAAGGTTCCTACTGTGCACCCCACCCTGCACGAGAATGTCAGACTTTAGGGCAGCTGCCATTGGCCCCAAGGGCATCAGGACTCTGCCTCTGAACCAGAGCTGCTTTCCCGACTAACTTCAATCTGGAGAGATGGTAAGTTATCTAACCGGCTCTTCTTTTGGCGAGACTGTTCTTTCTCCTTTATCAGAGCCCCCCATGCCCTTTGCAGCTCAGAGTCGTCTTCCTCAGTGCCCGGTGTTCTGTGATCCACCTTCTTCGTGTTCTTTTCTTTGGTCTTGGGTGCAGATCCTAAGCGAGTCCATAAACTACCTGTTTGGGTGAGAAGGCATTTCAGTTTTGGTGGTCAATGCTGAGAAGCAGGGGCACTGCCAACAACCTAATGTGCAAGAAACACGGGGGAGGGGGTCTGTGGCTCTTGGAACCTTTGTGCAGTGCTGGGAAGGTTATCTCCTTTCCCTGGCTATAGTCCCCTGCCTGCAAAGTGAGGGATCTGGACCCAATGGGAGACTCTCACAGCTAGGGACATGTGCCTCCCATATGCGTATCAGAATCACCTGCAAGGCTACTTATGCTACATCTCCCCTCCCTGGTGAGACTCACCATTCAGTGTAGAGCTTCATTCTGCCGGGAGCGGGCCATTCCCAGATCATTCCCAGCTATAAATTCTGCAAAGTGAGGGACCTGCTACACTGTAAACTTTCAGAGATTTGGCCCAATATCTATTCATTTTTAAAATATACTTTATTAATATCTCACAATAGAGAAATATGCGTTTAGAATTTCATAGCATACTATAAGGCAATTAAACATTTTATTTATAAAGAATTTTAACAACATGTGGGGCACCGGGGTGGCTCGGTCAGTTAAGCCTCTGACTTCGGCTCAGGTCGTGATCTCACGGTTCATGAGTTCCAGCCCCGCATCAGGCTCTCTGCTGTCAGCACAGCTGTCCCCCTCTCTCTGTCCCTCCCCTGCTCACGCTCTCTCTCAAAAATGAACATTAAAAATATTAAAAAAAAAAAAAAAGAACTTAACAATGTGGAAAAATGATCACAATAAAATGAAGAAAGCAGGTTATGTATATGGACAAAGACTTTAATGGAGACTTAAGACTAAAAAGTATTTGTGCTAAACAGAAAGAACCAAGGCTGGTTTTGTTTTTTTCTATTTTCTACATTTCCTATACTGTTATTATTACAATTATGACAATGACTATAACAGAAGAGGAAAAATAATTTAATTTTGACATATGCTATTTCCTGCCTTCAACTAACAAAGTATTTCTATGCTATAGTCTGCTCTTACCCAATTCCTATCTCCTTCAGTTTTAAGTGTTACCAACCTGATTTCTTCTCCCGAGTATCAGAGTAGAGGCCTTTAACATCTTGCCTGGGAACACCCAGTCTACTATGTACATCAGAAAAAGGCTCTCTCCGAAAGACTGGGTTACTACTAAAAGCCTTTTCTGGAGAATATGGTCTTTTTCCTAACCGCTGGCGTATATCTAGAAGAAGAAAAAAAAGTATTACTGTGACCAAGCTTGTGTGCTTTGTTATTCATACTGTCAACCTGAGATCTCAACAGGACCTAGTGCCAAATCTCCCCAAAGGAGGACAAAGAGCCTGACAAAATCAAGCTTCTAAAATTCTTCTGTGTAATCAGTCTGGATTCCCCTAGGAAAGTGCAGACATAGGGGCTTTCAATGGAAAAAAAGCCTCTCAGCTGACTGCTCCAGAAAGGAATTTCTGAGGCAGAATCAGCTGTTTGGTTTTTTTGTTTTTGTTTTTTTGTTTTTAGTAGAACCAAGTATACCAAAGAATTTCCAAACATCTCAGCTAACAATACTATAAGTTCCCTGAGGGCAGAAGCCACAGTCTTTGAACATATAAGGAATTTTTAATAAACTTATTACATTTAACAATAAATGTAACAAGATGGCTAAAACCCAAAGGATCAAGAGAAGATATTCCAAATCAAATTTGCTTTTCCTCCCTCCCATCCCTCCGAAGTCTGTCCTGTTGAGTTCCCTCTAACAATACGCAGCAGCAGCAGCAGCAGCAGCAGCAGCAACAATAGGTTTATTCGCAAGTCATTGGGGTTTTTACCCATCCTGCTAATTGTCTCACAGAGCAGCATTCCCAACTTTCTGGTTCCTCAGGGCTGAGCCCTTTGGCTCCTTTCCCTTTGCTCCCTTCTTCCCAATGCTGAGTCTTCTATCTTCACAAAGTTTGATGTTCTCATCCATTCCGTCTCTACTTTCCCTGATCTAGTTCAGGTCCTTGTTACTTATTTAAATCTCTACCGTATCCTACCTGGCCACAAAATTATCTTTCTAAAATAGATATAAGATTAGGTTATCTCCCACATCAAAAAACTAGGTTTGCCAACTGAGATCCCACACCACCGCTACCAAGGCCTTGCACTAAAGCCACTTCCTCTGAGAAGCCTTCCACAATTCCCTCAGTAGACTCCCTCCCTCCGTGTGCCCACTGCCCACTGCTTACAGACCTATGAGAATACTTACACTCTGCTGTGGGGTGGGATTACCTGAATATGCACACTCACGTTACTACATCTGAGTCCTAGGATGACTCGGCAGACCCTCCAAAGATTCTAACACTCCCAGCACCTACCCCTGGCACACAGCAGGCATGCCCAAGTACCCACTCTATGTGTATTTGCACATACATACTATCTAGTTCAAATTCTTAACCATTTACACAACAACCCAATTTCTATTATCCTTATGTATGAAGTATATCAATGACATTCAGAGCAAAATAATTGTTTGGGACAAAAATATTGAAAGCCAGTATTGTAAAAGTATGATTATGTTCCATGTCTTAAGGTTCCAATGCCTAACCAAAAATTTAGAAGTGATGAAGCAGGATAACTAAATCAGTTCACTAATGGCAATGTTTTAACCAAGGACTTATCTCTGCCTGAATTCACTTTCTGGAGCTCAGAATGAAGCTGAGAAATGCAAATGAATACTACCTGATTTAGTATTGCTGCCTGGTGGCCGTGGACGTGTGTGCTGACGTTTTTCATCTAACAGATGTCGGACATCTACAAATTTCTCAGTCGGTAACTTGTTACCGATTCGGTTTTTGATATTGCTTGTGGATACAGTATCTGCCCTCATGGAGTTCCTTAAAAAAAAAAAAAAAAAAGGCACAATTAACCAACTTCAACTGTGGGACAACGCCTATGCAACAATCTCATATACTTTGGAGAAAACTTAAGATACCCAATTTAATATACCAAATATTCACTCACAAATACCATACACCAATAATTATTTGCTTATAAAAATCATGATCAGCTTGCTACAGAGAGACTAGTCAGGGCAAATAGGTTCCTGAGTTTTCCAGGGTGGTTTCCACAAATGATACCTGTAAACTATCACAGAATGTATAATTACAAGTTCCCTCCCTTCTGAGACAAACATTAAGTAAGGCCTGCAAAGCGCTCAGGGATCTCTGTTCATGCAGGCTGTGATTTCACAGTAGTCAAGATACAAGAGGATCTATAATCTCTTTCTTTAAAGAGCAGGCTTCTCTGTCAAAGACATCTGCTACCATGCACCAGCATTATTCTGACAGCATTCAACACTGGAAAGTTCTCTAAAAACTAAAAATAAGGATGTGAACAAAGTCATACAAACAAACCAGATTGAACTGTTTTTCCTTTCCCCAAACACACCACCAAGTACACTTAGGGAGAGCAACTCTAGACCCCAACCAACCCTTTGAGCTGTACATCTGCCCTCAGGAATCTGCTCATCCCCACTAGTCATCAAAGAAATACACATTAAAATAAATTTTTTTTTTTTTTGGCTCACAAAATTAGCAAAAAGTAGAGAGTGATAAGTTTGGCAAGTATATAAGTAATAGGTTATAAAGTGAGTAAAACCCTTCTGGAAAGATATTTAGCAACACCACATTTTTAAACACACATATTGTTTTGTACGATAACTGGAATTCAAGAAATTTAATTAGTGCAATAGTAAGAAAATAGAAACCTAAATGTCCATCAATAAGGGACCGGTTAAATAAATCATGCTCCTTTCAAACAATGGACTACATCTGGGTGAAAAATAACAGAGGTGTATATATAATATATGAAATGGAAAAAGCACACTGTAAAACAATATAAATCCAACTTCATTTTTGAAGAAATATATTTCTCCGTGTGTTATGTATACACATAAAATTAGCAGGAAAATTATTCATTCAATTGCTTAGTCGCTATTTTAGGAGAGATTGAAACCATGGGTGATTTTCACTTAATATACTAACATTTTTATAACAAGGAATCAATTGTGTATTTAAAGAAACAAATGGATGCTTTTATTCAAATTCTTCATAAGACTGAAATTAGAACAGATAAAAGTGACTATAAAATTAAGAGGAGCTAAGAGGAAGTTAGGAATTAGTATTTAAAATCAAATTAAAAGCGAATGGCTCAGTCAGCTGAGTGTCTGACTTCAGCTCAGGTCATGATCTCGCGGTTTGTGAGTTCGAGCCCCACATCGGTCTCTGTGCTATCAGTGCAGAGCCTGTCTCAGATCCTCTGTCTCCCTCTCTCTCTGCCCCTCCTTCTCTCTCTCAAAAATAAATAAACATAAAAAAAATTTTTTAATTAAAAAAATCAAACTAAAAGCTCGCATTGATAAAAAGAAAAGGCTTTTACCTAATATTTTTCAACTGAGATTCCACTTCATCAGCATACATGGTCATTTTCATGCTTTTCTTTGGTGAAGGAGTGGAAATCATTTTCAGTTCTAGATCATAGTCCATTTCATCGGAGTCTGAACTGCTGGCACTGGACTGCCTCGATGTGCTCCGCTCCCGGGTCTGCTTGAGAGCTGGGAGCTCCTCGTGGTACTCTACCACCACTCTGTCATCTGCATCCATGTCCTGGTCTTCCTCCTCCTCCTCCTCCTCCTCTTCCTCCTCTTCAATGGGTTCCTCCGGAACATTTACTAGTCCTAAGAAATTTAACCAAGAAACATTAGGAAAAGTATTAAAACTAACAAATCTGATTTTCTGCTCTACACTGGTGGCCTTTTTTAAAAAGATGGGGTTCCCACGCCTGAGATCTTACTGGAGCATTATCTACATTAGTGCCAACCCAGTTGCCATTCCGATATCTACAACAGAAAAATGGCTAGGTAAAGTATGATCTAGCAAGCTGACGGATATTATAAAATTACCTACAATCTAGTCGACTGTCGTTATTCATGAGTTCTATATTTGCAAATCTGCCAAATTTATTTGTAACTCCAAAATCCACACTCACAGTGCTTTCATGATCATTTGTGGACATATGCAGAATGGCAAAAAAAACAGACAGGCATATTCCCAGCTGAGGTCAAACGAGGCAACACTCTGCCTTCATGGTTCAGGTCTCATACTATACACAAGTATCCTTTTTGCAGACTATTAAGTGTCATGTTTTTCATATTTTTGAGGCTTTTGTTGGTGATTTCACTGTTGAAAGGGCTTCCAAGTGTAGTTCCAAAGCTGTCTAGTGTTTCTAAGCTCAAGAAAGCTGTGATATGCCTTATAGAGAAAATACGTGTTAAATAAGCTTTGTTCAAGCATGAGTTAAAGTGCTGTTGGCCGTGAGCCCAATGTTAATGAATCAATAATATGTATTAAATGTCTTTAAACAGAAACACACATCAGACAAGGTTATATATTGATCAGCTGATGGAAATGGTGTGACCAGAGTCTCTGAATGGTTTAGTATTCACTATATCAATTGTCACAGTGACTTTATAGCACATAACCACTGTGAACAATGAAAATGAATTCTAACTTCAAAGTTCACGAGAAGATGCTCATAAGTGGAGGACTATAAAATATATGTTCGTAGCGATTATATTTATTATGAAGAGACAAATAGGAAAAATGTAAAATTAAATCAGTTGTTATATTAGAGTGCTAGAATTATGGGCAATTTGCTTTTTAATTTCTTTAGTAATATATACATAAAGATTATAAAAATATCTTAGAGTAACTGAAATTAGAAGCCTATAACTGTGTAATAGAAAAGTATGTGCATTTTTAAGATGCAGATTTCAAATATACAATTTTGGATATACACATAAAATAAAAACGGTAGACTTCACCTCTCCTTGTCCCTGTCACAATGATAAACATGTATGCATGTTATCCCATGTTTGTATGCTAACTTAGTTCTCAAAGCATGTAGAAGATTTCACATCTTTAGATTCAAAATAAAAACAAATCTTTATAAAACATAATGAAAATGGTTCTTCTATAATAAGCACCAAAGAAAGAAAGGAAGGAACAAACGAACAAACGAAATGAAACCCAGGTCATGATATCTCATTTAGCTGAGGCATTCGTGTGCATGAGCCAATAAGCATAAAACACCAGACACAGCAGCCTATTTTCATCATCAGACAAAAAAATAAAATCAAGTCATCTGATAAATTTTTTTCATTCAGCTTTTGATATTAATAGTAGAAAAATTAGATTCTTACAAAAAATTTTCACTTTTTCCTATGTCACATTTGGCCTTTTTTTGTTAGAACAGCTTTCATAAAATCATTTGACCTCTTTTGTATGGGCAATTTAAAATTAATTGTGACTTGACTTACTTTCCTATATGTTGGCAGAGGGTGAGGGCAAGGAAGAGAGGATGATAAAGTTTGGAACCTTAAAAGACTGTATTAAGAATAAGAATATGATTTCGGGAGCCAAACATGTGTCTACCCAAGAGCTGAGCAGGCAACTACCGGAATGTCGGTGTTTATAGGACGTCAAGCCAACGTCATCCCCAATCAGGGCTCTCTTCTTGATCACATCCCGCTGAATGCGACGGGAATGATACCTTCGCTTCCTGCAACGTTCCAAAATAAGCACATGATCAAAAACCAACAAGAAGGACTCTGAAATCCACTAATTGAATTCAACTATACACTGATGAAATGTTAGGTACTGAAACAGAGACATTTTACATGAAACTGTAACTCAGCCTTTCATACCATTTACCACAGTTAAGAATCCTGACTCCTTCTTGTCTTCCTTCAAGTCCACACATGGCACTGACACTGCACTGCAGAAGACCAACTGAAGGATTAAGGAAACCTTAAGTACTATTTAAACTACTGTATTTTAAAGTTTTGGACTCACCAAGAATTACTAAGAATTCCTTTCATGCCTCCGTAATTTGGATTCCCGTATTTCATGTAATACTGACTTCTTCTGGCTGCTCCAAGTTCCTTTTTGTCATCTAAAAATTAATTACAACAGTTACCCAGGATTTCCCACTGGTGTGAAGACAATGTTGAATGGTTTTAAAAAATGTCTGCCGGGGGGAGCCTGGGTGGCTCAGTTGGTTGAGCGTCTGACTTCGGCTCAGGTCATGATCTCACGGTTTGTGAGTTCGGGCTCCACGTCTGGCTCTATGCTAACAGCTCAGAGCCTGGAGCCTGCTTTGGATTCTGTGTCTCCCTCTTCCACCCCTTCCCCCGCTCGCTCGCACTTGCTCTCTCTCTCTCAAAAATAAATAAAGGTAAAAAAAATGTTTTCTGTAGCTGGGATCACATCAGCACAATTTGCCAATAAAAGGGAAAGATGCACTACAAACATTCACTCTCAGTGCCTATAAAAGCACTGCAGTGTTCAGGGGGTGGGGCAAAAAACAGAGATGAATGAGGTTAAGCTGTTGTTAAGGAGCTGACTGACCTCACAGAGAAAATACTATTAAAAACAACAACACAGCATACAAGGTTCCAAGAAGCATAGGAGAACTTCAGTCATTAGAGCTGTTCAAAAACTAAAAGGCTTTCTAGATGAGGTAGCTTTTTTACTGGTCCCCTGAAAGGTATTTGTTTCTGAATGACAACACCATAACACAGAATCTAAGTATTAAAGAAACAGATTATACATAATTCCATATATTTGGTAAACCAGTTTTTCTAATTTATTGTTATGTTCCTCAAAATGGCTTAAAGAAAATAGCCTAGCACCATTTATCTAGAATGCACTCCAATAAGCCACTCAAATGAACACAGAAAAGATCACTTCTGTCAAGTTAAAATGCCAGTTAACAGAAAGAAAAAGTGGGCAGTGATCTTTCATAACATAAACATCTCTGATGGCTTTCATAACATAAACATCTCTGATGTTTTCATCATAAACATAACATAACATAACTTTCATAACATAAACATCTCTGATGGCTCCTAGGGCACTCACTGACTGCAAAGGATGAAAACCAGTGCGAATGTATCCATCCAGTACTACAAGTAAACAGTGGCACAAGCTAGTATGTACACCCTTCAGAAAGACATGCCCACCAGCTCCTTGGAGAAATGGCTGATTCCAGATCTGGGACAGGAAAAGTACAAGTTGAGTCTGGGAAAACAACATGTTTCACTGGGCCACAAAGTAAGAAATTGCTCAAAGAATCATGGAGGCATGTCAAAATAACGTAACTTGAAGGGACTCCTCTGGCCCAATTCAAGAACATTTGTAAATCAAACAAATGATACGAATGAATGATAAACCACTGAATAAGACTCATGAGTCTAAACTGATGTAAGTAAATAAACAAATGGGTACAAAAAGAAAGTTCTTCCTTGTAGCAGAATGCCAACTCATAAAGAAATGTAGAATTAAAAAGTCCTCAATGGGTGATAATTGGAAGTATGATGAGCAGAAAGCAGCTCACATAATCTCAAAGTACCTCCCTACAAATTTTAGATTTACAAATGGAAAAACAGGAGAAACCTGACAATCATTACTTTAACCAAGTGAGAAAAGTTAACACCTCCAGAAATGGGACAAATAAATATCATGTGCCTCCTGACACGATGCACTGAAAATGATAACAGCAGCACTTCTGTGGTACTCTTGCGAACAGGCACAACCTGATTTAATCATGAGGAGGTAACAGACAAACCAACACTGAGGCAGAGTCGATAAAATAATGAGCCAATACTTTTTTTTTTAATTTTTTTGTTTTTACATTTATTTTTTTTTTCAGAGACAGACAGAGACAGCGTGAGCAGGGGAGGGGCAGAGAGAGAGGGAGACACAGAATCAGAAGCAAGCTCCAGGCTCTGAGCTGTCAGCACAGAGCCCGATGCGGGGCTCAAACCCACAAACCGTGAGATCATGACCTGAGCCGAAGTCGGATGCTTAACCAACTGAGCCACCCAGGTGCCCCATTTTTTTTTTTTTTTTAAACTAGGCTCCATGTCCAGTGCAGAGCCCAACATGGGGCTTGAACTCACGACCCTGAGATCAAGACCTGAGGTGAGATCAAGAGTCGGATTCTTAACTGACTGAGCCACCCAGGCACTCCAAGCCTATACTCTTAAAATATGTCTCAGTCAAGAAAAACAAACCAGAGTACTCCATATTCAAAATTCTTACATATTTTAATGTACACCAAAATCACTGTGCATAAAGAGACTTGCAAACTTAAAAGGCTTGGCGCGACTGAGTGGCTTAGTTGGTTAAGCACCTAACTTCGGCTGAGGTCATGATCTTGCAGTTGGTGAGTTCGAGTCCCACATCAGGTTCTCGGCTGTCCACGCAGAGCCCGCTTTGGATCCTCCATCTTCCTCTCTCTACCCCTCGCCCCCACATGCTCACATGCACACTCTCTTTCTCTCTCTCAAAAATAAATAAAAACATTAAAAAATTTAAGAGGCTTTTAATTGGACTCCTCAGAGAATTAGAGCTGAATGGCACTATTAGCAATGTCCAGGAGGACACTGCTGTGATAAATTTAAAAGTATAATTTAAAAATGTTTTCAGGGGGGCGCCTGGGTGGCTCAGTTGGTTAAACCTCCAACTCCATCTCAGGTCATGATCTCACAGTTCATGAGTTCCAGCCCCACATCGGGCTCTGTGCTGACAGCTCGGAGCCTGGAGCCGGCTTCAGATTCTGTGTCTCCCTCTCTCTCTGCCCCTCACTCACTCACGCCCTGTCTCTGTCTCTGAGAAATGAATAAACCTTAAAAAATAAATAGATAGATAGATAGATAGATAGATAGATAGATAATGTTTTCAGGGACGCCTGGGTGGCTCAGTCAGTTAAGCATCCGACTCTTCATTTTGGCTCAGGTCATGCATGATCTCATGGTTCATGAGTTCAAGCCCTACATTGGGCTCTGCACTGACAGCATGGAGCCTGCTTGGGATTCTCTTTCCCTCTCTTTCTGCCTCTCCCCTGCTCACTCTCTTTCTCTCTCAAAAATAAATAGAAACTTAAAAAAAATGTTTTCATAGTTCAGATGATAATTTGGCTGAAAAACACAGAGGGCAAAGTAGCTTTAACAGAAAATAACTTCCTTTAGGCAAAAATCACAAAAGTATACAAATAGCTAACATTCACTTTCAAAGTCTGAAATTTAACTTAGGCAGCAAGCCATCATTTTACAAGTACAGAATATTATACAGTTTGAATGGACTTTGAGATTACTTGACCGAACTTCCTATTCAAAAGAGAAGGATGTCACTGAAAAATAAATGACTTTGATTAAAACTAAAAATCAATGCCAAGAATCACATTTACCTTTTGTAGCAAATCTCATGAATAACCTATTTCCTTTAGCAAGTTTGTTAGCTGGACGAAGATCGTTTCTTAGCAGAGACTCTTCTTCTACTTGAGACAATGTGTCCAACTTAAGAAAAAAGAGCATTATAAATATAAACATTAAAGCTTCTTTAATATTTATTCAACAGCAAAGTCACCATTGATTGAGAAAGCATTCTTCAACAATCCTCAAAGCATGACAGCACTGTTCCTCTGAAGCATTGCTAAGTCAGATGTTCTCCCTGAACATTCTAAGAGTCTCCATCATTCTCTATCTGCTTACCCTTCTTTACTTTCCTCCATAGCACTCCTCACTTCCTGACATTATATTACATATCTGTGTATCTGTGCATTCTCTGTCTTCTCCACTAGAATGTATGTTCCAACAGGGGAAGGACTTTGGCTTGATCTATATCCATAGCACCTAGAATTTGGTATATAGCAGGTACTCAATAAATGTTCTTTAAATGAATACACTTTGATATTTCCAACAAAATACATGCTCCATCAGGAAGTAGTCCATCACTTGCTTCTTCTTAATTTTACGGATTAGACAAGTAACACTTCAAAGTATTTCTCAATAAAACCATTTTCTTTTATACAGAAGTATGAGTACAATTCTATGATCTCAAGAAGAATCACTCATTACAGCCACATGAACTGAAAGGCCAGGCACCTGGTGCACCCTCCAAAGGTCTAAAAGTGAAAGCCAGAGGAAGAATGCAACGCACTAAGTCTTTAAGACTTATATAAAAAGACAGCTTTTGCTGTCATATAAAAAGACAGCCTTTTGCACTCAAACCTTTAATATATCTTTGCCCTATTACTAACCTCTATATCACTGGAGTTCTCATCTTCAACTTCTCCTTCTTCGGCCTCATCATCATCTGAACTGTCTTCCTGCTTGTCTAAAACATAATGCAAGCGACAAGATGAACCTTAACATAACACCATCTCATGTAATTTAAAAGTTCAAGATTTTCTCCCTCTTTGGATTATCATAGCTTATTTTAGAAACAACTGACAATGAAATGCTATATAATGCTCTGCACAGAAACCCAAACTAACTGTGTAAATAACAGGAGTTTTAGCCCAAAAGTCCCTCCTTTGTGTTACCTTTTTTACTTTTCTCAGATGACCTGTCCTCATTGGCATCCCTGCTTCTTATCTTATCCAGGGCTGGCAAAGAGCTCATATTGATAAGGGCTCGTGTGGCTGTCATTTCATCCAGCCAGACAACATTACCTGAAACAAAATGTAAAATAAAACCTGACATCGCATCTAAATGGTAAGTTTTTTAAAAACAAAGACTGCAACATGTTCCTTGCTATGGCCTCATCTAGCTACAGATCAGCATCAGTAAATGTACAAACCAACTAATGAAAGAAGTACAGAAAGTGGTAGTAAAACCTCCTTGATAAAATCAGCCTAGAGCTGCATTCCCAAATGGGGTTCCACAAAATAACTGTCAAGTATTCGATGAAAATGTCAAGTATTAAACCTGCCTGGCTCAGCGAGTGTTACGTAGTGTTAGCAGTTCTGATGATGATGATGATGATGATGATGATGATGACGACGACGACGACAAGATGATAACATCAAAACAAATTTGGATTATCCTTCATACTACTGTCCCCTACAGGGAAGCCATCTGCTGTTCCTTATCACTCAAATGTGCTGAATGACTGTTTCCCACTGTAAAGTATGAGTGATGATGGCATCCACAGAATATACAATGGAGGCATGACAGTCACTTGGCTTTGTAGCAACTACTTTAATCTGCTTCTTTAAGCAAGAGAATTTAGCAAGAAAAAGGTGTTGAAAAGTCTTGTAGAAAAGAAATCTGTTTAATTTTGTTTAAAACAGCATTTCTCAAACTAAAGTTACCCTTACATCTTACTTACATCTCAGTTTGGGAAATGAAAGGCTACAGATTCTTTCTCACTTTTGTTATAAATATGCCATGTGGCCTTGGGTAAACAATTTCCCTTCTCTGTTTTTCAGTTCTGATGTACAACATGAGTTAGCAAAACTGTGTAAATCTAATAAGGGTCCCTCCAACTCTAATATCCCTTAGCTATAGTTTTAGTGCCTTAGATCAGGAGTTAGCAAACTACAACCTGTAGGCCAAATCCAGTCCACCACCCGTTCATTTATTTATTTGTATTAGTACCAGCTTTATACAGGTATAATTAATGTAAAATAAAGTATACATCCCCCATGTTTTTGTAAAAAAAAATTTCTATGGAAAACAGCCAGGCTCGTTCAATAACATATTGTCTATGGCTGCTTTCATGCTACAATAGCAGAGCTGAACCAACACAACAAAACAAAGACTGTATGGCCTACAAAACCTAAAATATTTACTGTCTAGCCCTTTATAAAAAAAGGTGTGTCAACCTTTTATTTAGATGGTGTAAGTTAAGCAAACGGAAAAATGGAGAAAACTCTTCAATCATGTTTCTTCTTTCAATGAAAACACTGAATCAACATCTTTAAAAGCTTTTTTTTTTTTTTAATGTTTTATTTATTTTGGAGAGAGAGAGAGGGGCACAGAGGATCCGAAGCAGGCTCTGTGCTGATAGCGGTGAGCTCAATGTGGGGTTTGATCCCAAAACTGGGAGATCATGACCTGAGCCAAAGTCAGACACTCAACCAACTGAGCCACCCAGGTGCCCCTGAATCAACATCTTCTAAAGAAAGCAGCTGGGAAACCCAGGCAGCTATCCAGGGTACAACCTAGCAGATCAGCAAGCTGATAGTTAAGTAAAGCCAGACTAGAAGTGAGTTAAGACAAGAAGCTGGCAGGGTGGTTACCACAGGTCCTGCCAGGCTTGGAGTGGGCAAGCAAGTAAAAATTACAGCTAGTTCACAAGTTAGAGCAAGCAGGTGAAGTTCCAAAGCAAGTAGGGGTGAGAGGTCTGATACAGTGTCAGAAGGTTCTGGTTCAGTTCTAGCTCAGATACTAAGGCAGAACCAGACATGTGAGTAGCTACATGGGAAGGTGCACTGACAAAAGCTAAAGCCCTGAACATACAGCCCCAAGTCTATACAGTTGGATCCACCCTTTTATTGGGAAATTGTGGGAGTTAAGGAGGCCTCGGTCATGTACATATGACTTAGATGCCAGCAAGTAGTCTGAACCATAATCATTCACCATCTGACATGGCAAGAACTCCTAAAATCATAAACAAAAGCATATTCAAAAAAAAACTTGCATGTACTTACAGGAGGTATCATCCAACCATTCAATGTGAGCTGGAGGATATTCTTTAAAATAGGAAAAGATATCCTGGGTACTCATCTCATCTACTCCGCAAATGTAGATTGTCTCCAATCTCACTTTGGGGATTGCTAGAAAAACAAGACACAAAAGAGATGATAGAATTTTCCCACCCACTATTGTACATCCCACAAGTAGTCATTTATGACAGTTCAGATAACATATATTTAGAAAAGAAATATGTTAAAAGAGATGACAATTATTTCAAAAGAAAGGAAATAAGACAGAAAGGTAAACTATTTTAATTTTTATCACAAAGCAAGAGCATTAAACAAATGATCTAATTCAGAACAGGCATATTAGGCTGAAAAAGATGAAACAAATGGTGTTGGTAAAATACATGATACCGCTCCCCAGATTAACCTGTAATAATTAAAGCAATACCAAATTCAGCAGGATTACTCCTTGAACTTGACAAGCTGATTCTATAATTTTTAAATGCTTGTCAAAGAGAGATGTGCAATAATAAAGACAATTCCAAAGAGATGTTGCCTCTGAATATAAAGCAAAGTATCAAACTAGAGTAAAGAAATCTTACAAACAATAATAAAATGACAGCCCAAGATAAACATGGACATGAACAGACATTTCACACAAAAGGAAATATAAGTGGTCAATAAACATATAAAAAGGTTGATCTCACTAATGATCAGGAAAATGCACATTAAAACAATACACCAGCTTTCATGGCCCATCTATTGTTTGGTGTAGTCACCTTCATTAATTATCTTAGCTAGATCTTCTGGATTATCTGCTGCAGCTTCTACATGCTTGCTGCTTCACTTTGTGCTTTTACATTACAGAATTGGATGGCTTCTTTCCTTAAACCTCATGACCCAACCGCTGCTGCCTTCGAACTTTTCTTCTGCAGTTTCCTCACCTCTCTCAGCTTCACAGAATAGAAGAGAGTCAGGGCCTTCCTTGCTCTGGATTAGGCCTTGGCTTAAGGGAATAGGCTGGTTTGATCTTCTATGCAGACCACAAAACTCTCTCCATATCAGCAATAAGGCTGTTTCACTTATCATTTGTGTGTTCCCTGGAGTAGTACTTTTAATTTCTTTGAGAACTTTTCCTTTGCATTCACAACCTGGCTGTTTGGCACAAGAGCTCCAGTTTTGGCCTGTCTTGGCTTCGGACATGCCTTCCTCACTAAGCTTAATCACATCTAGCTTTTGATTGAAAGTGAGGGAAGTGGATCCTCCTTTCACTTAGACACTTAGAGGCCATTGTAAGGGTCATTAATTGGCCTAATTTCAATACTGTTGTGTCTCAGGGAATGGGGACTCAAGGACAGGGAGAGAAACAAGAGACCAGCCAGTTGGTGGAGCAGTCAGAATACACACAACACTTACCAAAGTTCTCCATCTTATAAGGGAGTGGTTCGTGGCATCCCCAAACAATTACGACAGTAACATCAAGATCACTGATCAGGGATCACCAAAACAAATACAATAATAATGAAAAAGTCTGAAATATTGCAAGAATTATCAAAATGTGACACAGAGATACAAAGTGAGAAAACACTATTGGAAAAATGGCACCAACAGACCTGCTCGACACAGGGTTGCTACAAACCTTTAATTTGTTTAAAAAAAAAAAAAAAAAAGAGCAACATCTGCAAAGTGCAATAAAGTGAAGTGCGATGAAACGAGGTGTGCCTTGCAATGTGACGACATGAAAAAATTAAAATATAAACACCATCATACACTTTCTAAGGGTATGTATTTGTGAACACAAAGACCTAGAAAAAGGCTGGTATAATTCACACTGATAACAGCTGTTACTGCTGGGGAAGAAGAAAGGGTGACGGCTATAGTCAAGAAGGAACCTAAAGACCTGTATTCTGAAAACTGTAAAACACTAAGGAAAGAAATTCAAGATGGCACAAAGAAATGGAAAGACATTCCATGCTCATGAGTTGGAAGAACAAATACTGTTAAAATGTCTATTAGCCAAAGCAATCTACAAATTTAAAGCAATTCCTATCAAAATAACAACATAATTTTTCACAGAACTAGAACAAACAATCCTAAAATTTGTATGGAACCACAAAAGACCTCAAATACCCAGAGCAATCTTGAAAAGCTAAAAAACAAGAAGTATCACAATTCCAGATTCATTTACATTACAAAGCAGTAGTAATTAAAACAGTATAGTACCAGGCACCTGGGTGGCTCAGGCTCTTGATTTCCACTCAGGTCATGATTTCATGGTCGTGAGATCGAGCCCCACGTTGGGCTCCATGCTCGTTGGGGATTCTCTCTCTCCTTCTCTCTGCCCTTCCCCCGCTAGTGTGTGCACGCTCTCTCTCTCTCTCAAATAAACATTTAAAAAAAAAAAAAAAGAGGGGTGCCTGGGTGGCTCAGTTGGTTAAACATTCAACTCTTGATTTTAGCTCAGGTCATGATCTCACAGTTCATGAGTCTGAGCTCTGCATCCAGCTCTGCACAGGCAGGGCAGAGCCTGCTTGGGATTCTTTCTCTCTTTCCCTCTCTCTCTGCCCCTCCCCTGCTCATGCGCTCTCTCTTCTCTCTCTCAAAATAAATAAACATTATAAAAAAAAAAAAAGAGTACACGTATCATGATGAGATAAAATAAAATAAAAGCCAGAACCCCCTCCCCCCCGCAAAAAGGAATCTCAGCTTTACCAGGATCATGTTAATTTTTTACTAAATACTTTAAACACTTAATCTTCATAGTTGTGAAATACACAAACATATCAATAAAAATTTTTTTAAATACCTGTACATCTACCACCTAACCTTATGCTTAATTTCCTAAAAAGATGAGGCACATAAAACATTACATATAAAATTGGGGCCTGTGTAACTCCTCACCCTTCTCTCCCTCCCATCTTTGAAGTAATTCGTCAAGAATTCAATGTCCATTACTCCCAAGTACGTTTTCATGTCAATTTATTTATTTATTTTTTTTTTGAGAAAGAGAGGATGCGAGGGAGAGTGGCAGCGAGTGGGGGAGAGAATCCCAAGCAGGCTCCATGCTGCCAGCACAGGGCTGGATCTCATGAATCATGAGATCATGACCTGAGCAGAAATCAAAAGTAGGATACTTAATTGACTGAGCCACCAAGACCCCCCCCCATATGTCTGTTTAAAACAAATGAACTTAGGGGCACCTGGGTGGCTCAGTTGGTTAAGCGTCTGACTTCGGCTCAGGTCATGATCTCGCGGTCCGTGAGTTCAAGCCCCGCGTCGGGCTCTGTGCTGACAGCTCAGAGCCTGGAGCCTGTTTCAGATTCTGTGTCTCCCTCTCTCTCTGACCCTCCCCCGTTCATGCTCTGTCTCTCTCTGTCTCAAAAGTAAATAAACGTTAAAAAAACAAAACAAAAAAACAAAAACAAAAAACAAAAAAAAACAAATGAACTTAAATACTTAAAAGTAGGTGAACACTTTCAGATTAAAAAATAAAATGTTTAAATACTTGTTGTTCTGTCATTTTGGTCTTGCTTGTTTTTTAAATGTTTATTGATTTTTGAGAAAGAGAGACAGACAGAACATAAGCATGGAAGGGGTAGAGAGAGGAGACACAGAATCCGAAGCAGGCTCCAGGCTCTAAGCTGTCAGCATAGTGTCCGACGTGGGGCTCAAACTCACGAACCATGAGATCAGGACCTGAGCAGAAGTCAGACACTTAACCGACTGAGCCACCCAGGCGCTCCTATTGTTCTGTCCATTTGAAGAGTACAAGCCAGGTTTAACTAGAAATCATGTAGATATGGCCAAACTAAATCAGGTGAGTGCTTTCCTGCCAGCCAGATTCAGGAAGACAGAGATATCAAGACTTATAAACTCTGGCAAGTCCTTATTAGTGACCAGCAGTTCAATAGTAAACAGAGGCGCCAGGATTACCTTGATTCCAAAACCAAAGACCCCACAAAAAGGAGAATTACAGACCAATCTCCCTGATGAACATGGATGCAAAAATTCTCAACAAGATACCAGCAAACCAAATCCAACAATACATTAAAAGAATTATTCACCATGATCAAGTGGAATTTATTCCTGGGCTGCAGGGCTGGTTCAACATCCGCAAATCAATCAATGTGATATATCACATTAATAAAAGAAAGGGTAAGAACCACATGATCCTCTCAGTAGATGACAGAAAAAGCATTTGACAAAATACAGCATCCTTTCTTGATAAAAACCCTCAATAATGTAGGAACAGAAGGAACATACCTCAGGATCATAAACGTCATATACGAAAGATCCACAGCTAATATCCTCAATGGGGAAAAACTGAGAGCTTTCTCCCTAAGGTCAGGAACATGACAGGGATGTCTACACTCTCACCACTGTTGTTCAATGCTGTGTTGAAGTCCTAGCCTCCGCAATCAGACAACAAAAAGAAATAAAAGGTATCCAAATCGCCAAGGAAGAAGTCAAACTTTCACTCTTCACAGACCACATGATAGTCTATGAGGAATACCTAAAATACTACACCAAAAAACTGCTAAAACTGATATATGAATTCGCCAGAGTTGCAGGATATAAAATCAATGTACAGAAATCATTTCATTTCTATACACCAATAATGAAGTAGCAGAAGGAGAAATCAAGGAATCAATCCCATTTATAACTGCATCAAAAACCATAAAATACCTAGGAATAAATTTTAGCAAAGAGGCCAAAGATCTGTATGCTGAAAACTACAGAAAGTTTATGAAAGAAATTGAAGAAGATACAAAGAAATGGAAAAACGTTCCATGCTCATGGATTGGAAAAACAAATACTGACTTTTTTTTTAAGTTTACTTATTTTGAGAGAGAGAAAATGCATGAGCAGGGGAGGGGCAGAGAGAGAGAGAGAGAGAGAGACAGAATCCGGAGCAGGTTCCGCACTGTCAGCACAGAGTCCGATGCAGGGCTCTAACTCACAAAACACAAGATCATGACCCGAGCTGAAGTCAGACGCTTACCTGACTAAGCCACCCAGGCACCCCAGAACAAATACTGTTCAGTGTTGATACGACCCAAAGCAAGCTATACATTCAATGTCAATCCCTATCAAAATAACACCAGCATTCTTCACAGAGCTAAACAACTCTAAAATGTGTATGAATCCAGAAAAGACCCTGAACAGCCAAAGCAATCCTGAAAAAGAAAACCAAAGCTGGAGGCATTACAATTCCAGACTTCAAGCTGCATTACAAAGCTGTAATCATCAAAACAGTACTGGCACAAAAACAGACCCACAGATCAATGGAACAGAATAAAGGACCCAGAAATGGACCCACAAATATATGGCCAACTAATCTTTGACAAAGCAGGAAAGAATACCCAATGGAAAAACGACAGTCTCTTTAACAAATGGTGTTGGGAAAACTGGACAGCAACATGCAGAAGAATGGAACAAGTCCACTTTCTTACACCATACACAAAAATAAATTCAAAATGGATGAAAGACCTAAACATAAGACAGAAAACCATCAAAATCCTACAGAAGAAAACAGGCAGCAACCTCTTTGACCTTGGCCAGAGCAACTTCTTACTAAACAAGTCTCCAGAGACAAGGAAAATAAAAACAAAAATGAACTATTGGGACCTCATCAAGATAAAAAGCTTCTGCACAGCAAAGGAAACAAACCCCAAACTAAAAGGCAACTGACAGGATGGGAGAAGATATTTGCAAATGATATATCAAATAAAGGGTTATATCCAAAATCTGTAAAGAACTTATCAAACTCAACATCCAAAACACAAATAATCCAGTGAAGAAATGGGCAACAGACATGAAAAAACGCTTTTACAAAGAAGACATCCACATGACTAACAGACATGAAAAGATGCTCAACATCACTCACCATCAGGGAAATACAAATCAAAACCACAACGAGATACCACTTCACACCTGTCAGAATGGCTAAAATGAACAACTTGGAAAACAACAGATGTTGCCGAGGATGCAGAGATAGGGGAACACTTTTGCACTGCTGGTGGGAAGGCAAACTGGTGCAGCCACTCTGGAAAGCAGTATGGAGGTTCCTCAAAAAGTTAAAAATGCCCTACGACCCAGAATTGCACTACTAGATATTTATCCAAAGGATACAAAAATGCTGATTTTAAGGGGCACATGCACCCCAGTGTTGATAGTGGCTCTAGCAACAATAGCCAAATTATGGAAAAAGCCCAAATGTCCATTGACTGATGAATGGAGTAAGAAGATGTGGTATATATACACAATGGAATACTATTCAGTGACCAAAAAGAATGAAATCTTGCCATTTGCAATATGGATGGAACTAGAATGTATTAGGATAAGAGAAATAAGTCATTCAGAGAAAGATAAATACCTTATGATTTCACTCCTATGTGGAATTTAAGAAACAAAACAGATGAACATAGGGAAAGGGAAAAAAATATGATAAAGACAGAGAGGGAGACAAATCATAAGAGACTCAATACAGAGAACAAATACAGTTGCTGGAGGGGTGTTGTGTAGGGGGATGGGCTAAATGGATGATGGGTACTAAGGAGGGCACTTGTTGGGATGAGCACTGGTTTTATATGTAAGTGATGAATCACTAAATTCTACTTCTGAAACCATTATTACACTATATGTTAACTTTGATTTAAATAAAACATTTTTTTAATTAAAAAAATTAGTGAACAGCAGCCAAATGCAAATGAGATGGATGTGCACATTGGACAGGAGCCTTCTCAGTTCTTTAAGCTAAATCATGACTTTGAAGAAACAATCCTGAGAAACACAGACATGGTTCTGAAGAAGGTAATGAACAACCAGGAGAGCTCCTGGTGATGACAGAGGGAAAAGAATTAAGATCAGGGAGAAAATACCTTGTAGGAGACTTGTTGATCTGGTAATAAGGATTTAATCACAAATGAGACAATCGGAAAAAATAAAGACCAAAAAAATGACAAAAATAAACATCAAGAGTATCACAGCACTGTTCTATCAAAACCTTAACATTAAAAAAAAAAAAAACCCTACATGTGAGGAGAAAATAGCTTAAATTTTTTTTTTTTTTCAACGTTTTTTATTTTATTTTTGGGACAGAGAGAGACAGAGCATGAACTGGGGAGGGGCAGAGAGAGAGGGAGACACAGAATCAGAAACAGGCTCCAGGCTCTGAGCCATCAGCCCAGAGCCTGATGCGGGGCTCGAACTCACGGACCGCGAGATCGTGACCTGGCTGAAGTCGGACGCTTAACCGACTGCGCCACCCAGGCGCCCCGAAAATAGCTTAAAAATGAAAGGAAAAGAACGTAAAGAACAAAGCTTCTAGCCTCAGATGTTTGTATTTTAAAAAAATTTTTTAACACTTTTTATTTATTATTTTTGAGAGACAAAGAGAGACAGAGCATGAGTGGGGGAGGGGCAGAGAGAGAAGGAGACACAGTATCTGAGGCAGGCTCCAGTATCTGAAGCACGCTCCAGGCTCTGAGCCGTCCGCACAGATGCTACATGGGGCTCAAATCCACCAACTGTGAGATCATGACCTCAGCCAAAGTTGGACACTTAACCGAATGAACCCCCCAGGCACCCCCAGATATTTTAAAATAGAGAGAATGATATACAAATCTAGAAATGGACAGTGGACAATCTTGCTCAAAAGAAGCAGGTAAAGATGCAAAAAAAAAAAAAAAAGATGCAAAGTCGTATCATTGCAGAGAAAAACTACTCTTAGTCATCTGGAGGATAAGAAAGGTTCATCCTCAAAAGAGAACCAAACTGACTGACAGTGGGAAGACCCACTGGAAATGGAAACCTTAAGCTCAAGAGTTGACGGAAGACTGCCAAAGGGGAATGCTCAATACTCCCTCACCTTGCTGACAAGGTCACTGCTTAAAATAAAACAACAAAAAGGCGCCTAGATTTATGCCCAACCTATGAGAAAGGGCTAACTGCTGAAGTGGCAGTGAACAGATGCACTGGGGAATGAGGACTGGACACGTGAGTGCTAACTATAAGCAAGGTGGCGAGGGGCATCACCTTGGATTTTCTAACAGGAAATAAGACAATGAATGACAGACAGTAGGACACAAAACTCAAGGAAAATCCAGAGAAAAAGTATCCAATTCTAAGACCTCAGATAAAAATGATTAAAAACTCTGGAAGACACTAAATACAGTAACTTGGGAGTATGAGAGAGGCAATCTCCAAAAAACAAAAGGCAGTGGAGCTTAGGTGAGCACAAGTTGCCAAACAACAAACATGGAAAACAGATAAAGAGTAAATTACTAATGATTAATGTAAGAGAATGAACATCAAAAATATAAAAATCTAGAAGACTAATATCAGGCATGGAAAATGTTGATGACCAGCTATCAAGCAAAAAGGAAAAAATCAATATGACTACAAAGGGAATAACAAAAATAAAGTCCCTACCCAGAAAGGATTAGAAGAAAATACACAAAATGTCAAAAATGACTGAGTTTAGGTGGTAGACTGTGGGCAACCTCTTTTCTTACTCTACTTTGCTAATTTTCTTTGGTGAATATAAATTGTATAAAATCTAATGAAGGAAAGGTTAAAGTCCAGAGTAAACGGGCTTATCAAAAATGCTAATGGCTTTGTTTTTAAGTGTTTGGAGCAACACTGCTTTGGGAAGAGAAGCAAGAAAAAGGACAGAACTGTTGCTCCTTTGTGCTATTCTAATAACTGGCAGTAGAGCAGTTATTATTACATAAGAACTAAAACCCAAGAGGGCACCTGGGTGGCTCAGTCAGTTGACAGCTCAGAGCCTGGAGCCTGATTCAGATTCTGTGTCTCCCTGGCTCCCTGCCCCTCCCCCACTCACACTGTCTCTCTCAGTCTCTCAAAAATAAATACACATTAAAAAAAATTAAAAAAAACAAAAACAAAAACCTAAAACCTAAAACCCAAGATAGATGACAACAGCGAGAATCAGTTTTAATAGACTTAAATCTTCTAGTCCAAAATTACACCTGGTTGCACTGGACTCATACTCAGCTATGAGTTCACACTTAAACAATAATCTCTAAATCAGGTAAGCTCTAGAAAATTGCAGGGGAGTAAAGTTCCTTAAAGTCTTGAGAGGGACTAATCCTGTGCTGATTTTATAAGAGGAAAAGAGAATTTCCAAACCACAGATTAAAAAGATCAATATTGGGGGGCGCCTGGGTGGCGCAGTCGGTTAAGCGTCCGACTTCAGCCAGGTCACGATCTCGCGGTCCGTGAGTTCGAGCCCCGCGTCAGGCTCTGGGCTGATGGCTCGGAGCCTGGAGCCTGTTTCCGATTCTGTGTCTCCCTCTCTCTGCCCCTCCCCCGTTCATGCTCTGTCTCTCTCTGTCCCAAAAATAAATAAAAAACGTTGAAAAAAAAAAAAAAAACTTAAAAAAAAAAAAAAAAAAAAGATCAATATTGGGGTGCCTGGGTGGTTCAGTCGTTAAGTGTCCAACTCTCGATTTCAGCTCAGGTCATGATCTCACAGTTCAATTCGTGAGATTGAGCCCTGCATCAGGCTCTGCACTGACAGCACAGAGCCTGCTTGGGATTCTCTCTCTCCTGCTCTCTCTGCCTCTTCCCAGCTTGCATGCACATGCTCTTTCTCTCTCTCTCAAAATATAAATAAACTAAAAAAAAAAAAAAAAAAGGAAAGAAAGAGGAAAAGATGATCAATGTCATTCTCTGAAATTAAAAACAAAAACCAAAAAACTTCTCAGAATCTATGATCTTTTAAGAAACTAAGTCTTTCCCATAAGAAATGACAAGAGCTTACACTAATCTCTTTCTTTTTTAATAGGGTCACCAGACCAAGAAATTCAAAGAATACCACAGACAGTGTTCTACCTCAAGTTTATTTATTAAAGCATATAATCTAGTTTCTCATGACAACAAAATTAAATGTGGACCTGAAAACAGAATAAGACTAATAATTCATGGATTTTAAGATTTACCAACAAGATAAGGATGCAGAAGCCATGCATACCGAAGTGAGGAGTATAGCTAAAATGTTTAAAGGCAGAGTTAAGATAAAATCAACTCAACAGGCTGAAATAGTCTTGAAACCAACAGGATGTAAACTGATAGGGACAAATAAAAAGGTAACTTCTTTAAAGTGCCTCAAGTACAAGATGAGAAAGATTGTTTTGACGGGTGCAGTTCGTAGGAAAAAGCCCCGGATGGTTAGGTTGACTAGAAGAGTAATACAATACTATGAAATAGCTAGAACAGAGACTAGAGTAACAGTCCTGCCATACTCTCCATCTGGAATCTACACCTCACCTTATGTAGGGCATTTTGAGACTGGAAAGAATCTAGAGGACGAAGACCAGAAAGTCATGACACATAAAGAAAGTGGGCATAGGCTGCCCATCCCTTCACCAGAAGGTTCACTGTGTGAATAAGGAAAGGACTTAATGTTGTTCTAAGAGGTACACAGTAACCAACAGAAATTACTAGAAAGCACTTTCTGCTCAACATGAGGAAATATTCAAACACAAGACCGACCACTTCATAAATAGTTCTTGTGCCATCACTAGGAAATGTTCAGGCAGAGCCAAATGACCATTGGAAACTTTGCCAAAAGGCCTGCAGCACTGGGCAGGAGGTTGGTCTAGATAACCTCTAAGGTCCTCCTTCCAACCACAAGAGCTTTGAACTTGGGAATAAGGAGACTGAAGCTGCTTACGCTGAATCACTCAAGAATAGCAAGAATTCTTACTGAAGAATGATCTAGTACAGCATATCCCAAACTATGTTCTTGAATGCTGGCAGAGGGATTAGGAACACAGGCCTCAGTCAGACTGGCCTTCAAATCCCAGCCTTGCTGCTTACCTAGCTGTGGGACCCTGGGCAAGCTTCTCAACCTCTCAGCACCTTAGTTTCCTCATCAGTAAAACAAACGATGAATATTCTTCCCTCACAGCATTGTTCAAAGGGTAAACTGACTACCTAACAGAATGACCAGCACATAATAAGCATTTATCAAGTGATATCTTTTATTACTGTTGGTATTAAGAAGAAATAACTTGACACCTGGTATAGCTCCAGGAGTTAAGATGCTTATTACGATGTGCCCATTCTCCCAAGAGGCTAGGCCACTTAGATGACTACCTGGAATATGGAGAACACCAGATAATGATAACAACACATTTATTGGGCACTTAACTATATGTCAGTCATACCACTCTAAGAACTGTAACATTTTAATAAAGCTTCTCAATAACCCTATAAGAAGTACTGTTATATGCCTTTCCAGAAGACGAAACGGAGGGTTAGAGGCTAAATAACTTGCCCAAGGTCACGCTTCAGAAAGTAACAGGTCAGGCTTCAGAACCCATGCTCTTAACCATGACTATAACAGCTCTCAATCCTGACTGTACATGTTTAGAATTACCTGCAGAGACACAAAAGAAAGAATGATCTCTGGGACCTTTATAACCCCCCCCTCCCATTCCGACTTCAACTGATCTGGGATAGGCAGCAGGGTTCTCCAGAGTTCAGCAACACTATCCTAGGGCATGCCACCTCCTAGAGGAAAAACAAGTTGTAATGAACAACTTGCTCCGGCTGACATCCCAAGCAGATCGACTGCTTTTTAGAAATATCTTTAGAACCATGAGATCAGGACTGCTTTTCCAAAAACAAACAAACAAACAAACAAGACAAACAAAAAACAAAAAACAAAAACCACCCACGGGGCACCTGGGTGGCTTAGTCAGTTAAGTGTCCGACTTCAGCTCAGGTCATGATTTCACGTTCATGGTTCGAGCCCCACATCAGGCTCCGTGCTGACAGCTCAGAGCCTGGAGCCTGCTTCAGATTCTGTGTCTCCCTCTCTCTCTGCTCCTCCCCCACTCATGTTCTGTCTCTCTCTCTCTCTCTCTCTCTCTCTTTCTCTCAAAAATAAACATTAAAAAAATTAAAAAAAAACAAAAACAAAAAACAACCTACAACTTTTTATTTATTTATTTAAAACTTAACCCTGAAAGTGATCCTTTTCAGGTAGGTGTCATTTTCCTACTTTATAGACAAGGAGACAGACATAAAAAGATTCAGTAACTTGACCACATTCACAAGGAAATGAATACTGAATTCTAGGAGGGCTTAGGACCCTAAAGAGCTCCAACAGAGTTGGGAGAGAAATTTGAGTGGATGATTAGGGCTGCTTTACGGAGGAAGTGACATCTGAGCTGGACAAAGCATGGCATAAGAAAGGGTTAATCAGCAGAGTGAAAAGCATGAATAAGAGACAAGATATCACAAGAAATGTTCACAGGACTATAAGTAAACAGGTGGTGAAACTATGGTGCTTAAAGGTGGAATTGTGAGAGCAGCCGCAGAGCTCTACTTCAGCCCAGACTGTACATGCACATGAATTCCAGGCTGCACAGCTGTCCTTGGCCTTCAAAGGAGTTTTCCTAAAACAGAAATCCACTCAAGCGGATGCCTGGAAACCCAGTCGACAAGGGAAGCAAGGTCATATTTCCAACTTGAACTCATGATGCAGAAAAAGAGTAAAGCAGTATCCAAAGTTGAGCTCTGCATCCAAGCTACGGTGTCCACTGGGATGGACTCAGGAGGTTTGAGTTTATGGCATCATACATATTATAAGGCAACAGAGCAGAGTAATTAAGAGCAAGGCTTTAGAGTCAGAGAAACCTGGGTTCATACCCTGATTCCACTTATCACTAGCTGCGTAAGCCTGGGAATTTATTAAATCTCTTTGAGCCTGTTACCTTCTTTGTAAAATAGGGATAAAAATATATTCCTTAGAGGGTTGTTGTGAGAAACAAATAAGAAAGGAGTATGTAATATGCTAATTAACATAGTGCCTGGTAAGAGAGCAAGCTCCCAAAAAATAGTAGCTATTCTTTCATTCATTCAACATGCTTTTATTAACCAAGTAAGCCTAGAGAAACTCTCAGCAAAGTGGTGAACTTTAAAATGCATCCAGAGGGATGTCTATTAAGCCCTTCACAAATACCCAAATTTGCAAATACAAGAGAGGGAAACTTTCTGCATTGAGTGGAATAATACAGGTTGCGAACTAAAAAAGTAGTACTTTTTCCTATTATTCATAAATTGCTTTGGAAGACTGGGGCAGATTACTATATATAATTCATGGTGAGTTTTAGGAAGCAAAATATTTACCCTAACAAAACATAAAAATAGAATTACAAGCCTGTATCAACAGATGTATTAATGGCTTTCCCTACCAATCCCAGTATCCCTCTGACTCCCCTAAAAAAAAAGTGGCACTGTGATACACTTCCACTACATTTACAGGCAAGGAGAAGTTAACACTTCCAGGATAAAAGCAGAAAATCAGTAAGAGTCTGTAGAAGTGTAGGTTCTAATCTCAGCTCTGCCATTAACTGGGTGACCTTCACTGGGCTTTCTCAAACAAGATCATCTTTTTTTTCCAGCTATAACATCTGAGACATAGCTAACAGCAACTCAACTTTAAACAGGTCACTTCAGACACGGAGCTTTCACAAGTCCCTTCCTTTGGGAGTGTTTGGATGAGGACTGGGCATGCAAGGCAAGGCCAGAAGCACAAGGCCATGACAGGGAAAGGTCATTCTCTGGGGAAATGCAGAAAAATGCCCCCCAAACACCGTGTACCTTTCTTCATCATGTCTCGGTCCAAGGCTACATTTCTTTGGGCAAGATTTACTTCTGATCGAAAATGGAAGCGCTTGGCTCGCTGTTCTTTCTTTTCAATTGCTTCCTACAAGGTACAGAAAAGGCCAAAAAAGTGACACGTGGAGAAGGAAAGTTAAATCACAAATGCAACATAACGATTCAGTGACAACCCTGAAGTAAATCAGAAAAAATAGGCAACATCATGCCTTTAATAATTTTTGCAGAGAACTGGCTATTGACAATGACTGGGAGAGTGTACGCTACCACTGCTATAATTTGCAATCACCTCCATGATTCAGTGCCTATCACTATGTCTGGGGCATAGTAGGAATTCAGTGAATATTTGACTCAATGAGTAATGAATGTTTTAGTTCTCTGACATTTTATTTATTATTTGGAATCATGCAAACAAATTACAACTGAACAATCTCCCTCCAATATTCCAGGTGCAGAAAGTGAAGTATAAAAAAGTCAAAAGGTTTGTTGGAGATACTTTGGCTAGTGGGGGGAATAGATCTGATGTTGGTTCTATTTCTAGAGGCCCCACAACCACCACCCCCATTTCACATCATCTGTGAGCATGGTAATCACACCTATCACATTATGTCTGCCTGAGCAGTGCACTCCCTAAAGCATTTTCCCTGTTTAAAAATAACACCAAAGCAAAGAAACTCTCTCCTCTATTCTAGGCTTGTGTCCATGGAATTGCCAGTTTTCATCTGTAAGTGACAAGCAGCACTGATACTTCACTGAAAAGCAAAATAATCAGCTTCATAAATTTTTCTCCAAGAGCTAAAATAAATCCAGATCCAGGAACTCTTCACTCATTGTATATTGACTTTGCCACCCTGGCTGAAGGTCTGACTACAAGAAAGCTTGTGGGGATTGGTGAAGCAGCAACACTTTGTTACTCCCCAATAGTTATGCTAAATTTTCTTCAAGGGCTGCAAACAACTAACCTATCTTCCCTTAGTAACCTTAAGTACCAATTCTGGGGCTACCATCTTTTCCCCCACACGTTTCACATAATGGCAAACTGTACAGGAGCAAGAAGAGCACAGTCTACCGCTTTTTCAATTACAGTAAGAAAACACTTTAGTCTATTTTCTTGCCTGTCTAAAAGATGATCAGTTCCTTCTTTTGGCCTTTAAGCAATCTGAAACAGATTGAGACCCAGATAAAATATAAAAAGGTGAGCATGACATATTTATTTTTATTTTTTGTTTTTATACAGCAAATATAGTTAAATAGTACTATTATTTAGAATTACAATTCAAAATTCTATTCTAAACTTAATTGCACACATTAAAATCAGAAAGAATGTCTAAGTTGGACGTCACTAATTAAAGTGACAGATGTGTACTGTTTATAATAAGGAAAATAATAGGTTTGGCTCGGTGAGGAGTTATAGGAAAGCTGGTAATCTAGTAATAGTAATCACCAGATAAAAGGCAATACTCCCAGGTACTGAGTAATTCGGCTGACTTGGCCTTCAAAATTTAGACAGCCACATAATCAGGAAATCCTATTTTTCTAAGCCTGCAACCAGTGAAAGAATAAAGACATTTACCAACGGCCTACTATATGCCAGGTACTTTTCATGTTTGTTTCATATAAAGTGGAATCAGTATACACATTTTTAAAGAGTGGACAAAACACAAAAAAAGCATTCCCAGAGCAGAACTTTTTCCAGACATGGTTAAGCATGGGCAACTAGGTACATGGATTTTATCTTGTCATAAATGCCAGAACACAAATGCTACCTGGATGTTTTCAGCAGGCATGAAGGCATCATTGTGCAACACAAAATTTAAGTTAAAGAAATGTTTTAATCCACCAACAAAAGAAAAAAGGAGGTAAAGAATAACTGCTGTTCTACAAGTCCTGGGGACCAAGCTCATGGAGTTCACTTGCTTAGCAAAATGAATAAATTATGGTCTGTCTTACCTTGGAGGTGACATCAATTCCAGTGATGAAGCTGCCAGCCTTGTTTTCGTATCTTCTGCTTGTGTCCTAACACGAGGGGGAAGGATGAGAAATGCTAACAGCAATTGAGGAAAAACTCATGATAAAAGATAGTTCCGTGGGGCGCCTGGGTGGCTCAGTCGGTTGAATGTCTGACTTCGGCTCAGGTCACGATCTCGCGGTTCGTGAGTTCGAGCCCCACGTCAGGCTCTGTGCTGACAGCTCAGAGCCTGGAACCTGCTTCGGATTCTGTGTCTCCCTCTCTCTCTGCTCCTCCCCAGCTCACACTCTCTCTCAAAAATAAATAAAGATTAAAAAAAAATTTTTTTAATTAAAAATTTTTTAAAAACACCAGTTCCGCAACAGATTCCTTTGGGATAGTCATTCCTTTCAGCAATCCTTCCTCACCCTGACAACCCTTTATTATGAGGAAGCCTGTCTCAGCGACTCTGGGTAGTAAGCAATCAACCCCTCTAACAAGAAGTCTTTTCTAGACCAGATCCTGTCCCAAACCTTAACTAAGTCTATCAGCTGAAGGTATTTAGGTTAAAAAAAAAAAAATCTACAGGCTTCCATGAAAAATGTCCAAGATAAGTTAAGGCATACTCATTCATCTCCCCAACCCACACAGGACAAATTCATCATGTCATGCCACCAGGTGGAGCACAACTCCTCACCAAAATGCAGAAAGTCCAGACTCCCCTAGATCTCCTGGGAAAACAGTACAGTGCAATGAAAAGAGGATGGGGCATCAAAGCCAAAGACTCAAGTCACAGCTCTGACATTCACTGATTACATGACACTGTACAACTCCTTTGGTCTCTCTGGGCTGGGTCTCCTCCATGGTATCTGCCAACCTTCCTGAACTCTTTAACTGCTCTCCCATTTGCTCTACAGAACTTAACGTTTCTCCAACAAAACAATCTTGTTCCCATCTCAGAGCCTTTGCACCTACTGTTGCCCCTGCTGGGAACACTTTCTTCCAAATCTGCACACAGTTGGTTCCTTTTTTGTCATTTAGGCTTCAGCTTAAATATCACTATCTCAGAGGAATTCCCTGACCATCCTATCCCGTTGGCTTCCCACACTGCACACCCTCCCTGTCTTCTGTATACTCTGTCCCATTAATATGTTTTACTCTCTTCATAGCACTTACCACTGCTAGAAATTCTTTGTGTCCTCCAACTGAAACATAAACTCCAGTAGAGAGTTTAATAGGGACACAAGAATTGCATGTTGCACTGAATGAGTAAAGGGATGATACCTACTTCACAACTGCAGTAATATTTAAACAATACGATATAGTAAATGGTAAAATGCCACTACGTTGTTACTAGAGTCATTATCATTTGCTGTCTTTAGTGATTTCTATCTTCCCCTTTTTCCATAATTTCAGTTTAAAAGCCAGACTTGCTGACATGTGGTAAAAAGTAGTTCATGTTAGATGAGAAATTAAGTACAAGAGCCATGCAGGACTGAGACCAGCCCTAAGAACCAGACCCACCAAATCAAAAGCAAAACGCCTCTCACTAACCCCTTTGTGATAAAAGACGGACCACTGCTGGTTCGTTTACGTTTTGGTCTCACTAAGGGTCACATGCTGGGGCCACGGTGAAGGTGTTATACAGAGCAGCTGGAATGAGGACAAGATGCCTCTGAAGTCACAAAAGAAACACTGAGTTTCTGCTGCTGACAAGTCCAACCCTCCAAGGGAAACCGCGAGTGCTATGTTTAACAAATATCAGCTCCACCGGAGCTGAACTCAAGGGAGACCTGGACACCGGCGTCACTCGACAGTTCCTTCTGTTCCCGCCTGCCCCCCCCCCCTTTATCTCAAGCCCTCAGACAACCCCAGCCCCTCCTCACTCACCCCTTTGCACAGCCTGCCTCAGAGAAGCAGCAAAGGGGGTGTCCTCAACTACCCTCCTCCGCTCCCCCATCTTCTCCAGCCCCCTCAACACCCATTTCCGGGCGCCCTGGGGTCCCTTCTCCCGCTGCCCGTCTCTCCTCGAGCTTGGCGCCTCCGTCCCCTGAGCGCTCGCTCCCGGTGACTCCCCCAGCCCAGGCGCCGGCCGCCTCCCCCGCGGGACACTAGCTTGGCGACCTCCTCCTCACCCCCGCCCCCCGCCCGTACCGGGATCAGTTCTTTCAGTGAGCGCCGCACCGGCACAATCTCCAGCTCGCCCTCTTCCACCTCCATGGGCTCCGGCTCGCCACGCTCCAAACTAGAGTCCGTCTCAGGCGACGGGAGGCCCAGGGCCGGCCCCGCTGGGGCCTCAGCTTTCACCGACACTCGCAGGCCCCGTACGGCCGCCATAGCCGCCCGCCGGCCGCACCACCGAGAGCCCGCCTCGCACACCCGCCGACTAGAGCGCCGCCGCCACTGGCCATAAAGCAGCCGCCGCTGCTCCCTAGAGTGTCACCTGCTTCGGCTAGAAGCCCCCCCACTCAGCGCTGCCGCCCCCTGGTGGCGGGAGAAACCCAGGACAGATGGAGCGGGACCTGGTGAAGAGAAGGCGGGCTCGAGTGAAGACGTGGGCGGGGCCTGCTGGAGGGGGCGGGGCCTGAAGGAGATTGGTGTAGTCCGCTCTGAGAGAATAGCTATGCCTTGAGCAGTAAACCTGTTAGAAAAGGCAATTTTACTGAGAGAGCATTACATGTCAGTGTTCCAAGTGCTTGAAATCATACAACTCTGTTGAATAGGTGCTATTATTACCATTTCACATATGAGGAAAGTGAGGCATAGAAATTTACCCAAGGGTTTATTTAAGGAATAAAACCTGAACCTGAGCCTACCGAGTCTGGCTCCAGAGCCCAGAGTGAGCCTTGGTCTATCACTTCTGGGCAATATGTAGGTTTACAACATACTTGTCTTGATAACTTTTGTCTCTTTCAAGTCTCCCAATAATTGGTCCATTTTACATGCATAAAAATTGAGACTCCAAGAGGGCAGTGAACTGCCCAAAGCCCAGAGCTTGACCCCCAATTTCTTGACTCCCCAGGGCTCAGTCCACTGTAAATTCCTGAGCATGGTTTCTTGCAACATTTCTAACAGCCTGGTCGGGATACAGGGAGAGTCCTCTAGGCTTCCAGAGGGCACCACTGGTCAGTTTTTGCTTTGAGTCCTGATTTTTCACCTTTCTCCCTGTGTTACCTTGGTCTAGTTCTGGCCCCTAACTGGGCCCTATCTTCCCATCTGAAGAGGGCGTAGGTGGACTCCTACCGTCTCCCAGGCCCTACCAGCTCTGACGGTGGAGGAACAAATAATTATAAACCAAGGGAGAATATGATCAGCATCAGACACACCTGGGTTCCAAACTGACTGGCTCTGCCCCTTGCACCATGTGTGACTTTGGCCAAGCCACTTAACCCTTCAAAAATCTTCAGTAAAATGGGACAATATTTCTTACTTCCCCTCAAAGGAGATTGTGAGGGTTAAATGATGTATGTAGATGCAGGACCCAACGGAAGGGGTACACACATCAAAGTTTTTCTTAAATGTGGGCTGTATCGCAGCACGAACACAAGGTGGGGCTCTTTAGAGGGCTAGTTTTGCTTGGTGACAATAGTTACAACATTGGATTGAATGCATGGAATGCATATGCATGCATTTTTAAGAACATTTCAAAGACATTTTTTGCTTGGAGTGGCCAGCTTTGGATGACAGTTACAGACCCCACCGTTACACTTATTTTTAGGCCTGAAGGGGAGAGGGATGGGGAGAGGAGAAAGCAATCCTTCCTCAACTTTGGCCTCAGGAGGCCAGCACATAAAGCTGGGTAGGCCCTCCCCCCTCAGCATAGGAGTCTTCTTGCTTGAGGATCCAGGCATTGCAGTTCAGCACAGTTCAGAGGAAAACCAGTCCCCTGGCGGAGCTCTAGCTGGCAGGAGAATTAGGAATCCAGAGCAAGCCAGGACATCAGGTAAACATCAAGTTCCTAGACTCCTACCAGGAAAGCCCTTTGTGCCTATCCTTTTTGGGTTCACATAATTTATCCCCACCTCACCACCTTCACTTCTGTCCTCAGTGTTAGCCTGCTGTGGTGGAGCCACAGAATTAGGAGGGGTAAAGAATAATTTTCAAAACAGTCAAAAAACATGACTTACGTATAAAATGAACACATGTCAAAGTTTTTATTCACTGGTTAATGAATGAGGACATCAATAAGATATTAAAACTAGTTCAAAAGAGAATTTGAGAATGAATACAGAGTTGGTCAAAGGAATACTGAAATGAACTTAACAAGACAGGTTAATGCCCCACAAGGCAAGAAAGTGCAACCTTTGCGGTTCCATTTTCTACCAGGCAGAAAATATCTATATTGCTATTGGACAAGAATTATTTACTCATTATAAGTCTCCTATAAATTAGCCTCTACACTTACAGAGTTGTAAAATACCCTAATCAAAAGTAAGTCAGAAGTCAAGCAAAGATACACATCCCTAGAAAATCAGATGATCGCCAGCTGGAACTGGCAGGTTGGACAACACCTGACACTACACTGAGAGGACATCAGTGTAGTTCTTTTTCCTATTCCTTTTTCCTATGTCCAAGTCTGGATGATTTTTTATTGACAGAGGAAACCAGGGAAGTGGGACATTGGGACAGACAGGATAGGGAGTTCCACGAAGGAAGTGATCAAGTGGCAAATGTGGTGGAACTTGGCTTGGGTCTAGAGGTTTGTTGACTGTTGGTGACCTTGAGGAGACCAATGTCCATGAAGGGGAAGGTAGATTAATGGCGCAATGTGAGAAGTTATGGACGACTCTTTTTTTTTTAAATTTTTTTTTTTCAACGTTTTTTATTTATTTTTGGGACAGAGAGAGACAGAGCATGAACGGGGGAGGGGCAGAGAGAGAGGGAGACACAGAATCGGAAACAGGCTCCAGGCTCCGAGCCATCAGCCCAGAGCCCGACGCGGGGCTCGAACTCACGGACCGCGAGATCGTGACCTGGCTGAAGTCGGACGCTTAACCGACTGCGCCACCCAGGCGCCCCTTTTTTTTTTTTTTTTTTTTTTTTTTTTTTAATTTTTTTTTTTAACGTTTTTTATTTATTGGACGACTCTATTGAAAAGTTTGTGAAGATGGAGGCTAGGAGACAAGGGAGGATATTAACAGGGTCTTCTATGGAATTCACTTTCTTTTTTTTCTTTGACTGAAGTTGGCCACACCCTTTCCTTTCTTTCTCTCCCATTCAGGGATGAGGGGAATAAAAATAATAGAAGCATACCTCTCCTAGGGTAACAAAAGGAAGAGCCATTAAAAGGCAATATAAGGGGCGCCTGGGTGGCGCAGTCGGTTAAGCGTCCGACTTCAGCCAGGTCACGATCTCGCGGTCCGTGAGTTCGAGCCCCGCGTCAGGCTCTGGACTGATGGCTCGGAGCCTGGAGCCTGTTTCCGATTCTGTGTCTCCCTCTCTCTCTGCCCCTCCCCCGTTCATGCTCTGTCTCTCTCTGTCCCAAAAATAAATAAAAAACGTTGAAAAAAAAAATTAAAAAAAAAAAAAAAAAAGGCAATATAAGCTTCTAAGGTGAAATCAAATGCTACCCGAGAACTGGTAACATGGCCCACTGACCTGATGTGATGCCTATTCAGAGATGTTCTTTAATGCTGTTTTAAATTGGGCAAACATAACCTCATGCTCCACACCCCCAAGTTCATGTCTATCCTTGGAACATGTACAGGTCATTAGTTAAGGAAAAATTTCCACGGTTAAAAGAAAGGTCATGAGGCAGCTGACCCTGGTGACGGGGTTGTATCCATGTCCCCCAACCTGCTACACAGCTAAAGTCTTGAAAGAACTATCATCCCTCATTTTCTCCATCTGACTTGACCATTCAGCCTCATGGACACTGATGGCAACTCCCTAGTTCTTGAAACTGCACACACTCTTCCATTATAAAGCCACACTTGGTTTTTCTTTTTCACCTTCCCTGCCCCTCCTGCTCCAATGCCTTTTTGGGTTCTTCCTCTGTATCCAGTCCTCCATGGGTCAATCCTAGACCCTCTTTCTTCTCACCCCATGCTCACACTCTAGGCCATCTTATCACATCCATGGCTTCCAGTTCCACTGCCAACCATACTCCAAGGACACCCACATCTCCATCTCTGGTTCTCCCCTCTCCTCCAAGCTCCAGATCCACATGTCTAACTACCTACTGCACATCTTCCCTTGAATATCTTAAGGCACCTCTGCTTCCTACGTCTCCCTCACGTCCGTCTGCTTCTTTGCATCCTCTTGGCTACTGCTCCTCAGCTTATTTCCATCCCAGCTATCATTGTATCCTATCTTGTCTGGACACTGCAGTGGCCTTCCCCCCCCCCCCCCCCCCCCGCCTCGATTTCTCCGTTTTTCTGATTTCTTCACCCTCATGCCTCCTCTACACTGTAGCCAGACTGATCCTTTCGATACACATTATCCAGGTCTGCCTCCCCTCCAGCTTCACTTTGCACTGTTCTCCTCACTCCTAACATCTCCACTTCAGTTGGTAAGCACCATGCTCCCTCTTACCACAGGATTCTTGCACAACCGGATCTCTGTTTGGAGCTTTCTTTCCTCCCCCTTGGCCTAGTTAGTTCTTCCTCAACTTCAGATCTCAGCTGGAACCTCCTTTTCTCTGGGAAACCTCCCTAACTACTCTTAGAAAGCCACCACCACAAGCCTTTCCTATACAGCACTCATGTCAGTTCAAAATCATCCACACACATGCGTGGCAACTTGATTAATGTCTGTTGCCTGCAACAGACTGTGAGAGCCATGAGAGCAGGAATAGTGTTGATTTAGCTGAGTGTCTAAGTCAGTGTCTAGTTATAGAAGGCCCTGGACATATACTGAAACGATGGATGGATTGATGGATGGATGGATGGGTGAATGGATGGACATACCTAAAGAAAATGAGACTTTTGTCCACATTATATTTAGAAGCATGGAGCAACAGATCTACTATCCATCTTTACCAAATTCTAGGCCAGGGCTATCCATGTGAACCATCACTGTTTGTTAAAATCACCTAGGTAAGGATGGATACTTGCAACTGGTAGATAAATAAGTTTTGGAGATGTAATACACGGTACAGTGATTATAGAAAACAAAACTATTATAAATATTAAACTTTCTAAGAGACTAGATCTTAATTGTTCCCACCACTAGAAGAAATGATAAGTATGTGAAGAGACAGAGGTGTCAGCTAATGCTACAATGGCAATCGTATTGTAGTACAAATGTATCAAATCAATACGTTGTACACCTTAAACATACTATATTAAATGGCAATTACATCTCAATTAAAACTGATGAAGAAACTTAAAAATCAACTGAAAAGATTGGAAGCTAGGAAGCTGAAAAGATTACATACTGTATGATTCCAACTCTCTGAAATTCTGGAAAAAGCAAAAGTATGGATACAGTAAAAAGACAGTGGTTGCCAGGGGTTGGGGATTTGTAAGGGGTGAGGGTGGGGGGAGGGAGGGATAGACAGGTGGAACATGGGGGATTCTTAGGGCAGTGAAACTATTCTGTACCAAACTGTAAGGATGGAGACATGATATTATACATTTGTCAAAACTCATACAATGTACAACACAAAGAGTAAACTCTCAACTGTGGTCTTTAGTTAATGATGATGTGTCCGTACTGCCTCACCATTTGTAACAAATGTACCACACTAAAGCAAGATGTTACTAACAGGGGAAACTGGGAGGCCAGAGAGGAGGTTGAGAGGGTATAACAGGGGACTCTGTACTTTCCTTTCAAAGTTTCTGTAAGCCTAAAACTGTTCCAAAAAATAAAGTCTATTAATTAAAAAAAAAAAAAAATCGTGACTCCCAGACCAGTTAAATCAGATCCTTGAGGGTTGAGCCCAGGCATCAGGGTGTTTTCAAAGCTCCCTAGGAGATCCTGGCATGTAGGCATGTTGATAACTACTATCTAGACTGAATTGGGAATGGGAGGGGGAGACGGCAGCTGGGAGCCCTCTCTCAGCTCTGAGGCAGGTTTCCCAGGAAGGTGGGTGGATATTGGCACGCCTTGCCTAAAAGGAGATGGGAGCGGGGAGGGGATCCTCTTTTGTGAAGGCCCCAGAGCCTTAGGGATGGTCCCTGGACTCTGGGGGAGACCAAGTGTACAGGTTTAACCAGCCTCTTCCTGTGTTGCAGCTCCCCATTGTTCCCTTTCTGTTCCTTCAGCATAGAGCCCTGTCCAGGCCATGGGGGGTGGGGGGGGGTGGGGGTGGCTCTTGAGGAGACCAAAGGTCTGCGGGCGGGGGGCAGGGAGGGGAATGTCACAAGATCCTCAATGCAGACAGCAGCAGCCAATTGCAAGGACCACGGCTAGGAAAGTGACTGATCTTGCAGGGGATGGGGCAGAGTGAGCCAGTCAGTAACAGGAAAGAAAGAGCCACAGCAGAGGGCATCTGAGAGAGAAAGCAGGAGGGGCTTCCTCCCACATGTCCTGGAGAGTGGGGCAGTAGCCTTTGGAAAGCCAAAGGGGTGGAAATCTGGGTTATAGCTACAGGGGAGTCCTGAGCTAGTTTGCTAGGCTGAGGAGCAGGAACAGGGAACTGGAAAAAGCCAGAGATATACAGGCCAGAGAAAGGCCTCATTACAGATCAGGTGGAGAGAATGGGGCTCCCAGAGGGAAGGCCCCATCTTGTGATTCAGCTGAGAGATGCTTTTTGAACGATCTTCATCATGGTGAAACAGTCAATGGGCAGATATAAGTTGAGAAAGTGACTCAGCCAGTGGGTGAGGTTGCAATTCCTGGGCCCCGATTCCAGTCTTGTGGGAGAAGGACTGGACACCAGACCACATACCAAGGGTGTCTCAGGGGCTATGGACCAGGGATGGATTCCTAGAGGAGGTGACTTGGAGATGGTGGGGGCCCAGGCAGTGGGGAGGGCAGGGAGGCTGACCACAAAGCTGGGATGGGCTAATGACAAACTGGTCAGCTTAACCTGGGAGGGGATTGGCAGCTGCCCTGGAGAATGAGAGGATACGGACTTTGTTGCCTGGGTTGTCCTAGCTGGAGAAATAAATGGGTCTGAGATCCCAGAGGGCAAAGCCAGGTCTGTGTATGTATGGGGGAGGGGACCTGGGAAGAAGATGGTCATTTAAGCCATGGCCACCCAGTCCACCAGGGGGCTGGAGTGGTGCAGGGAGTCCTTGCAGACCAGGGCTCTGTACTGCCAGTGAGATGGAGAACAAGCCTTTCTCCAGACCCTTCTGGGCCTCAGTTGATCCCCAGAGTCCAGTGCCACCCACTGCATGGCTCCCCTGGCCACTCTCGGCAGGGTCCCAATGGCCCAGGAAGCAGGCCTGCTTGTTTGCCCAAGGGGTGTGCAGGCATGTGTGTGTTTGTGTGTAAGAGACTCCATTATCTGTGGGGTGTTTATATGGGTCCCAGTATATGTCTGGGTGTCCCCCTGGGAAAATTGGAACCCGCAGTAGCCTTGAGCACCCCTCCCTCTTCTACCTTAGACTGAGACCACTTAGGATAATAAGTATTGGGGAGATCAGATACCAAACAAAGTGCCCATGGGTTCCAGAGCCCAAAGAGATTCTCTGCAAGTAATCAGGGCACTCCAAGGGCAAACCCCAGACTGGCCCCGAGCCTTCAGTTGGACACCACTGGCCTCAGCTCAGCTCCCCTGTGTTTAGGCTTGGAAGTACAGCCTCTGTCTCTGGTTTTCCTAGATGTCCTTACCCTGTGCAGCGTTCTCCATTTTCCTGGCAGCTGATGTGGGAAGACCGGGGTGGGGTAGGTGGGCTGGGGACCTGGGCTCTAGTCTGGCTCTTCCCTAGCTTGCCATGTGACGGAGCGAGACACTATTTCCTGAGCCTCAGTTTCCCTACCACGGTGTGCCTCCTAGAGTGGTTGTCCTTGTGGGGAAATGGTGTCATGCAACCTGTGGTCCTATTCAAAGCTCTTATGCATGATTTGGCCTGTCATACCCAGGCCCAGGGCTCGGTGACCAATGCCAGGGATGAACCAACCCCTTGAAGGTGGGACTGACTTTGACAAGCAAAGGCAGGGATGAGGGAAGGCAGTGTTCTAGAGGAGTGGGTGGGTCTGGAGAGCTGTGGGGAGTAAGGACTCAATGGAGTGTGGGGCATGGTTAGGAAACCATCCAGAGAGGGTAGCAGGGTTGATGGCAGGGGCCTCAAACTGGAGGAGCATGGTAGGGTTCTGAGAGGGAGGAGTATGGCCAGGTTGGTGCCTGAAGATTGCTCTGGCAGGCAGTGAGAGGATGGATTGGAGTCCTAAGGACCAAGGCCAGATCAGTGAGGAAGTGAGAGATGGTGGGGAAGAACTGGGAACAGATCTACTTACTGGTCTCGGCATTTGGGAAACTTCTGCCTGGCTACCAGTGTCCCTCTTGTAGAGGGCTTGGTACAGTCAGTCCCTCATGGGACCTTCACAGGATGACCAGGAAACATGCAGGAGAAACTTTGGTATCCATTTCTCAGACGGAAAAACTGATCCCCAGGCTGGGTAGCCTTTGGCTTGGTCTCCTGGTGGGGCTCCAGTTTTACCCAGCTGGGAACTCCACAGACGGGTAAATACCAATCATGCAGGATATGCTGAGCCCATAGTCATTAAGGCTGGTTCTGGGCAGCTCCAGAGACAGAAAGTTCTTTTTAAGACCCTCCCTTGCTGAGTCCTTACTAGATACACAGCACTGTATCAGATGCTTGGCACCAGGACTTCATTTAATGTCACAAGAACCCCCCGAGGAGGTGCAGCTGTTATCCACATTCTACCAATAAGACAACCGAGACTCCTCTCCTCCGATGGCTTGCCAAAGGTCACACAGAGCTATTAAAACAAAAGCTTGGATTCAAGCTCAAGGCTGTCTGGCCTCAATGATGACTGTTCATGATGGCCATGGGGTGCCTACTATGAGCAGGGGGCTGCAGGGTCCAGAGAGCCCATAGCAGTGCTCAAGGCCAAGGGGCCACAGTAAAGACACTAGGCTCATGTCACAGAGACTCCGTGATGCTCCACTGGGACTTTTGCCCTATGAGGAGTGGGATGGCTCCCAAGGACCCGACCTTGGGCTCCCTGGGCCCCTGTGAAACATGGGCAGCCCATTGGCTCCTAAACATCGTGTTCTTCCCAAGGAGGGGCCGCAGAACCTGCTCCAGAGCCTGAGCCACATCCTGGACTGTAGCTCCTCACCCTCCAGAGCCAGTCTTTCTCCCTCCCTCTCCCTCCTTTCCTCTTTCTCGCCTCCCTCCAGAGCTCCTCTCACCACTGTCCTGTTCAGACCCTTGCAGAAAAACTAGAAAGCCAGCGATCCAGCTGGTGAGAAAGAGCACACATCCCGATGTTGAAAATGTACACACAGTTTGTTGTTGTTGTTGTTGTTTAACTCAAGAAAGGGCTTTTATTGTTTTTAACTCACTTCCTGGGAAGTTAATTTTTTAAACACTCTTATGGAGTTTGTTCATCATTTGTGCTACATTCAAAAGTAGTAATGCCATCCCAAACCTTCAGTGATGCGGTAAGCACCCCATCCAGGCTCACGTGGGCAATGAAGCCAGGCCCACCTTTGAGGTCTGCGAGGGCAGGTCCAATCGATGTAGGCCCCTGAAACTCCCACCCTCCGGGCCCCAGTGTAGAGATGCTCAAGGAAACTTGTGGATCTGTGATTAGCCTCCCATGAACTCTGAAAAAGTGTTCTTAAAAACAGTATCGAATTATTGTTTAAGCCCTGGGTTACAATGCCTTAGTGCAGAGGGGCCAGGGAGAAATGTGGGCCCATTGACAATGGGCCACATTCTGCTCATAGCCTTAAAGACACATAGAAACTATATTACAGATGCACGTGCCAGTGCAAGACATGCAGGTGTGCTGTGTGCAGCAGATGGGCACGCACATGCGTGTGTGCGTGGAGGCGCGACACATACCCACAGGCACAAAGATGAACAGGACACAGACACTCCTCCAGCCCAGCCTCCCTTTCCTTCTCAGTGCCCGCCTTCCTGCAGTAGGAACCCCACAGAGGCAACTGAAATCCCGTGTTTAGCCCATGTTTTCAGGGGAGGTATCTGAGTCCTGCTTTATTTTCCTTTGGGGTCGATCTCTTGAGCCATTTGGTCAGTAAGTGCCAAGCCAACCAGGCACAGATCCCAGGGAGAAGATAAAGTCTGCCCCAGCATGGCCAGGTCCACACACATGCTCCAGCGCACCAGCTCTGAGCAGGCCGAATGTCAACCGTCTTTGGGGTGAGGCAGTGGCAGGAGGCCCACCTCTCTGTGGCCACTTGCCAGCATGCACACCCCACCAGGGTCCCGCTTCCAGTGCTGCCTCCAACCTGGGCAGTTTGTCCTTCATTGTAGGAATGTGAGGGCAGCTTCTGGGGCCAGATGGGTAGGCCAGTGTAGGGTCGGAGATTGGATTCCAGTTACATCAGCATCTGCAAGGCCACAGCCCTGTGAGTCCAGGGCCTTTGGTCGGCCAGCCCCTGGTGTCTCTCCTACAGGGGAGCCACACGGGGAGGGAGTAAAGTGGGCAGGGAAGGTGGGTGCTCCTGGCTCAGGCCCCTGCCGGAAGCTTTCATTTAACCCATTCTCCCGGTGGCGCCGAGTGTGACAAAATCAAGGAAGGTCAGTCCATCCCACCTGGCTGCCAAATAATGAGGAGTGTGCCGGGAACCACCCAAAGCTGTAGGAGAGCTTTCTAGGTGTTCCCAAGCAGGCCTTTACACCACTCCACTCCTGACATTAAAAACAAAAGTAAAAGACAGCAAAAAAGGAATCTGAATTCTCCAATGCTGGCCCCTGCCTCCCTGAGGCCTAGGAATACCCACTGAGGGCTCAGAGCCTCCATGTCAGCATTCTCAGTAGACAAGAGCTCCGGCAGGACCCCCTCTGAGGTGGGCAAGGTACAGCTCTCCATGCGCATGAGGCAGTGAGCCAGGCCCGCCTGGCTCCCCGTGGGCGGTCTCTGCTATGGTGGTAAGCCAGGACTCCACCTGCTACCTTGGTTTCCTACCTCCTGCCTTGCCAAGCAGCCAGGTGGCGTTTCTAAGGCACCATGGGTACCTCTCTTTCCCATAGGATGGATCCCATCAGGGAGAGCCAGGACAAGGAGAAAGGCCTTATGGGAGCCCTGCCCCCCAAACCCCAGATGACAAACATTCCAGTCCTGTCCCTGGACTTGCGCGCTGAGGTCATGCAGCATGATAGAAGGAGGAGGGCCGGAAGAGGGGCCACAGTCCTCAGCCCCCTGCCCGCAGGGGCGACTGTCGGCATGAGGGCAGTGGGCCTTTGGAGGCGTGGGATGAGCGTGCTGCCGGCGGCCCTGGGCGCATGCAGGGGCTCAGGATGCAGCCTCATCTTCTTGAACGCCGGGGAGCTCCAGGCTCTTGCCCCCTTCGCCACACCTGTCTTTCCTGTTCAGGGGACACCACGGGCAGAGGGACCTCAGGGGTCAGAACACGCACTCAGGAAGACACTCTCACACATACTCACACAGCCATTCCTTTTCACAATTTCTCAGCCACGTCCCCCTACCCATTTCCCCAAGCTCACCTCAGCCTCACCCCCCCCCCCCCCCGCCACCGCACTGTGGCCCCTTGCTAGTCTCCCTACCCCTAGCGTCGGCCCACAACCTTCCACCATTCCTTGTCGCCTGGAGATGAAGTCCACACTTTCCAGCCCGGCTTTCAGAGCTTCTCACAACCTGACCCGGCTGGCTCACAACCTGACCCAGGTCACAGGCTCTCCATGTTGACCTAGCTCAGCCCCCATGGTCCTGGGTAGAGGAGCTTTGGTTTTGAATTTCCTTTGCTTTGTTCACAGGGAAGAGTCTACCTACCAGTTTTGGAATTTTGTCATGTAGCGAATAGGTTCCTGTATCTGATTATTCCCCTAAGATCTTTCTTTTTATTTTTTTATTTTTTATTTATTTTTTTTTTTAATTTTTTTTTTCAACGTTTTTTATTTATTTTTGGGACAGAGAGAGACAGAGCATGAACGGGGGAGGGGCAGAGAGAGAGGGAGACACAGAATCGGAAACAGGCTCCAGGCTCCGAGCCATCAGCCCAGAGCCTGACGCGGGGCTCGAACTCACGGACCGCGAGATCGTGACCTGGCTGAAGTCGGACGCTTAACCGACTGCGCCACCCAGGCGCCCCTAAGATCTTTCTTTTTAAACCACCAATGAATAGGTTCTGATATTAAAAAACAAAAAACAAAAAAAAACAATCCCATTTAACTCTACTATGGAGTTTCACCAGTTATCCCAAAGCATAAAAAACAGAGTCTGTCGGGGTGCCTGGGTGGTTCAGTTAGTTAAGCGTCTGACTTTGGCTCAGGTCATGATCTCACGGTTCAAGGTAAATTTAAGTCCTGCGTCGGGCTCTATGCTGACAGCTCAGAGCCTGGAGCCTGCTTTGGATTCTATATCTGCCTTTCTCTCTTAAAAATAAAAATAAAATAGGGGCACCTGGGTGGCTCAGTTGGTTGAGCGTCCAACTTCAGCTCAGGTCATGATCTCACAGTCCGTGGGTTAGAGCCCCGCATTGGGCTCTGTGCTGACAGCTCAGAGCCTGGAGCCTGCTTTGGATTCTGTGTCTCTATCTCTCTCTGCCACTGCCCCGCTCATACTCGTGTCTCTCTCTCTGCCTCTCAAAAGGAATAAATGTTAAAAACATTTTTTTACATAAAATAAAACATTAAAAACAAAAACAAAAAAAAACACAGAGTCGGGGCACCTGGGTGGCTCAGTCGGTTAAGCGTGCAACTCTTGATTTCAGCTCAGGTCATGATCTCACTCACAGTTAATGAGTTCGAGCCCCACATTGGGCTCTGCACTGACAGAGCCTGCTTGGGATTCAATCTCTCCCCTCTCTCTGACCCTACCCCACTTGCTCTCTCTCAAGATAAACTTAAAAATAAAAAAATAATAAACTTAAAAATTAAAAAAAAAAAAAAAAACCAGAGTCTGTCAAGGATAAATGTTGGGACTCTATGATGAAGTAAAACCTACTTTTCAAAATTCAACTTGGGTCACAGAATTATAGAATTTTATAGCTGAAAAGGATTAAGCCCAATCCTCTCACAGTCCAGATGAGGAAACGGGCCTTTCTCCCCATTAACGTGTCCATAAAAGGACAATGATTAGTACAACGTTGCTCGGTTGTATTCCTGGGTCCCAGTTCTGTGCCAGATATAGACTAGATGTCTTTAGCCTGTGACTGCCTTTTCACACCCCTAGGGGGCACTGAATCACAGGCACTGAGCTAGAATTACCAGACGTCCAGGTTTGTTCATTACGGTCGTACTTATGCCTTTTGTCCTGCCATAATTAGTAACAGATTCCTCTTTCACTCTCAAAAGTGGCTCCATTTAGATGTTAAATATGTGATCCCCTACACTAAACCCAATTCCAGCCTCGAGGCCTGCAGACTTAGAGGAACCCAGGGAACCCCTTCTTCCAGTCCTGCCCACCTCACTGAAGAGACAGGGAACTGAAAATAAGCTCAGTACCGTCAAGTCCTCTCCAAAGCCCCCCCAACCTCAACTTCCATTGGCCAGGAAATTTGTCAGCTGGAGGGCAAGAAGTTGGTATATGGACATTACTGAGTGCAAGCAACCTCTGGCTGGAGCAGACCCCAGCTCACCCACTGTGATGGGACTTGACACTTCTGAAGAGCCCACTTACAAAAGGGTGGCCTCACACGAAGCCAGTGTGTGGGCCCCTGCACAGCACAAGTGGTGCTACTCTTTCCGGACAGGCTGAGGTACGTAGACAACATCTGGCACTCACCTCTCTAGGGAGCACGCCTTTTCCACACAGCAGGTGGAAGGGGCGGAAGATGGGGGTGGGGGTGCACAACGTCTCCTCCCTGCAGCATCCTTCATGGGCCAGAGGAAAGCAACCAATGTCCCAGGACCACCTTCTGGTCTAGGACCCCTCAGGGTTTTCTCTGTGCAGGTCTGCGCACAAACTCCAGCAGGCCTTGTTGGCATCCCAAACTGACTTTTATTTTAATGGAAGAAGGCGGAAAAGCTGAGGACGAGGCTCACAGAGGTTTGGGGAATTGCTTCTCTGACCTCTCCTAGGAGGTGGTGAATGCACATGCCTGGGTCACAGTAGGGAGCCTTCAACAAACGGGAATCTCTTCCCTGGCCCTATCAGCCAACCCATCCATACTTGCGGGACAAGCATTTACAAAGTGATGACTGAGCACATGGCCTCAGCAATGGCTGGAGGTAGCATGAGCCACTCAGGAAGGCAGCTAACAATCCCCCCGGGCCAGGAAGAGTCAGCAGAAGTGCCCCTCCTTCCACAGACAGGCAACCTTCTACAAGGAGCAGATACGAGGCCTATCCGCAAACCTCTACCAGGCTGCCATGGGCTGAGGACAGAGGTGTAAACAGGGCCTTCCTCTGGGACCTGGCGAGTCCCCAGGCTCCAGGCTCAGCCTGCACAGCCCAGTGACAGTGAGAGTCTCGGGGATATAACACAGCCCCCACCCTACCCCAGGGAGCACCCTGCAGGCCTCAGCCCACAGATACTTACGACAGTAAGTTTCCTGGAGCAGACATAGATCGCTCTTCCCTCCGAGCCTGGGGCTCAAATGGGTTCCCAAAGGAACGCTTTCTCAGCATGGACTTAACCAGGATCTGGGGAGGACACACATGTCAGAGTGAGGAACACAGAAACCCAGGCTCCCAGACACATTGGCAGCCTCTACTCTGATTCCCTAAGGGCACAGCTTCCAGGTGGCCCTGCCGAGGCTCCCTTTCAGTCAGCAGAGAAAGGAAGAGAATTCCAAGCAGAGGAAATGGCAAGAGCATGAGCGGTGATGTTGAAAGGTGAATTCTGGGAATGGTGAGGAGCTTGGCACAACTGGTGGGGGTGCCCAGAGGCCAGGAACAGACTACGAAGGGTCTGGAATGCCAGGCTGAAAGGGGGCTTTATCTTGAAGACATGGGGCGTGCAATCAGGAAATGCTTTACAGCTAAGGTGGGGAGCATGGAGTGAAGGAGAGGTTGTGCCAGGCAGAGCAGAGAGGAGGCGCACAGCAGCCTGGGGGAGATGCCTGGACAGGTAGAGGCTGCTGCACCCCAGCTCTCTGACTTTGTCCCTCCTCCTGCAGCAAGGACAGTTCTAGGCTGCTGCCTACACACACACACACACACACACACACACACACACTCACAAACACATGCCTGGCATGGGGGTGCATTCGTTTACTTCATTCATTCATTCATTCATTCAATCAACAACTATTTATCAAGTGCCTAGCATATTCCAGACACTATTCTAGGTGCAGGGGCCACACTGAGTCAAAAATTCTTGCCCTTTATGGAGCTTATGTTCTAGTTAGGGGGACAAGTAGTAAATAAGACAAATCAGTAAAATACGTGAGTTAGTGATACGGGCTAAGGAGAAAACGGTAAAACAAGGCAGGAGGATATGGAAGAACAAAGAGGAGATGGGAACTTTTGATAAGGGGCCAGGGAAGGCCCACTTCTCACTGAGGTGACTTTGGAGTAAAGGTCTGAAGGGAGTGAGGAAGCGAGCCCTGCAGATTTCTGGGCAGGAGCACCCCCCAGGAGGAAAGGGAAGTGCAAAGGTTCTGGAGCAGCAGCTTATGCAGCACATGGTTAGAGCTGAGCAAATGGAGAGAGGAGAGGAGAGACGAGGTCCACAGGGAGATGGGGGCGGAAGGTACGCGGACTGTGCAGGCAGTCAAGGTTGTGGCTCCTACTCCGAGTGACATGGGAGCCTACGTGAGCAGGGTAGACATGAAAAGTGACATGAACAGTCACTGGGACCCACCCTGGCTGCTGAGCTGAGCACTAACTGTCATGAGGGTGACGGTGGAAGCAGGGGACAAATTGGGAGGCTATTCCAGTGGTTAATGGTGGCTAAGACAAAGGAAGAAACAGAGACCCTATGGAAGCTGACTGGTTCCAGAGACCACAGAGCCCTGGAGCTCTATGGAGCACAGGAATAAGCAGGACTCTAGCCACCTGTCCCTAGCCGGGCCTGGACCAAGCAGGGAGGGCTAATGCACACAGGCCTGATGTACCCACAGCACAGGTACCAGCTCTCTCTTTGCCTCGTGCTTACTCTGACTCGCTGTGATATCTCAGTGCAGGGAAGGTCATGGTTCTCAGTGTCCTCCACAAAACCCCATGTGGCCACGAGGGGCTACATGAATAACTTCCAACAGTTAACATGGAAGATGTCCAGAGAAAGATGAGAAAAAGGAAAATGTGAGAGGAGAGTGGAGGGAGCACATGGGTGCGGTCCAAAGAGCTCAGGGCCACCTCTCCAATTCAAACGCTTCCTATGCCTTCTTAGCATCATGTCCTTGACACAAAGTACAGTGCTTGGAAGCAAGGAGGGAAGGAGGGAGGGAGGGAGGGAGGGAGGGAGGGAGGGAGGGAGGGAAGGAAAGGAAGAAAGGAAGGAAGGAAGGAAGGAAGGAAGGAAGGAAGGAAGGAAGAGGGAAGGAAGAAAATATTTCTTCTAGTCATGGTGAAAGATACTTGGTGAGGGCAGTATATTTCTTTAAATCAGTCACTCTCCTCACCAAGTCTCCTGTTCTCCCTACTGCGAGGCTGAATAACATGGCCTCTTTCTCCACTGCCTTCCAGCAGCGCCCCAGTAGATCAGCATTGGGGATGACTGACCAGATGGCCCTCTGTCCCCTGACAGGGCCCGCATAGAGCAAGTCTCAGGCAACGACCATGCCCTCCTCAGGCCCTCCCAGGATAAGGGAGTCTTTGGCCCATCACCCTCTTACCACCGTGGTCCAGCTGGGGATGAGCTTGACCGAGTTCTTCACTTCCTCCTCGGTCACCTCCACCACACTGCAGTGTTCCTCCTCTGAGGGAAGGGGCTCCTCCCCACTCTTGGTCACCCAGGGGTGCAACTGTGGAGTGGGAGGACAGAGAGAGGTCAGACAGACACCCAGTCAGCAAAGAATACCACGGGCATTCTATCAGCGATCGCCTTGAGGGGACCCAACGCCCATAAACCCCCAATCCAAACCCAATATATATATGACTTGGTGTAGGGCTCTCTAGAAGGAGATACTGAGGCCTGTTTGCTGTGTCCAAGGCCAGCCCAGCTCAAGACCTCTGGTTCCCCAACCTTGATGTCTGGCACCCCAATCCTTGTTTCAGGATTCTTGTCTAGCATCTTCAGAATTAGGTCCTTGAGCTCCTCACTGATGTTTGGCCTAAAAGTGGGGAAGGAAGGAGATGAGGGAGAGACAGTCAGTGAGGATTCTTTCTTGCCCACCTCTCCATCCCCACCTGCTCTGGGATTCCCTGAATAGTACATGCCAGGTCAGAGACACACCCAACCCTCACTTCTCAGAGAGCAGGAAGGTATTGAGGCAGAAGGAAGGAGTTTCAGAACAAGTAGATGGATATCCTTCTTTCCTGAATAGGAAGTAAAGCCATCTCCTCCAGAGGCAGGGGCCACAAATACAAATGCGGTCCAGGGGTCCACTGAGACCCTCTCAGTGCAGAGATGGTGAGGATAGTGAGAAAAGTCATTTTATGGGACACCAGGGGCCTTCACCCCGCTCACCATCTTATCCTCTCCTCTGCCTGGGAGGTAGCCAGGAAATACTCTCATTTGACAGAGGAGGAAACTTAGGCCCAGAGAGGTTACCGGGTTGGCACATTGCTACCCACAAGAGTGAGGGCAGGGATGAGAGATTCAGGGGAAGGGGGAGCAGGACACTCAGCCCCACATTAGCCTGACTGTTTCTGCCCAAACTCCAGGCTTCTTTGTTACCAACATTTTTGGGGAGCCCATCCATCCAAGCCTGCAGAGAAGGAACTCACTCTTGGGACTGTTGACCTTGGTTCCCTCTGCTGTCCTAGATATTTAATCCCATTTACAACTCTTGGGATGGGAAGAAAGAGACCTCCGGCAGGGGGTACAGCAGGAGGAAAGGTACAGAGACAGGCAAAAAGGGGTGGAGTCTAGTTGGCTAGTGCTGTGGGGGAACAGGTGGCGGAACCCAGATGTCCTTGAATGCCAGGGTCAGGGAATGGCCTCTTCATGCAGGCTTTTGGGAAGCCTTGGAAAAACTTTAAGCAGGAGATATGGTGAGATTTGTTGTGCTTCATCAGGGTCACCCTGGCCTGACTGGCGGCTGGACTGGAGGGAGGCTGGCAGCAGGGAGACCAAAGAGAAGGTAGCTAGATAAATCCAAGGACAGAACCAGTCAGGGGCGCAGGTGGCAATGGAGTCAAGAGATACAGAAGAGGTGGACTCAACAGGGCTCGGGGACCAGACAGGGAGTGGGAACGAGGGAGCAGGAATCATTGAGGACAATGCCCAGTTTGGTTTCTGACCTTCCCAGGGCACTTTGATCAGATGGCAGAAGGGCCTGATAAATAAGGAGCCATGGTAGCCAATATCATAACCAGAAGAACCACAGATGAGCAGGGAGACCTCTCCAAATAGTCCCTCTCGGCTCAGAGACCCCAGTTACAAATGAATGGATGGGGAGGAGGGAGTGGCTTCAAATCCCAGACCCACTGATAACTCTCCTCCGGAGCCTCCACTTTTCCATCTATGAAATGGGGAAGCAAACTGGGATCTTGAAGGCCTCCTACCCCATGTGGGGAAGATAGGGGTTCCCCATGATTCCAGGGTCCGTGTAAAGTTGATGCCCATTGACCCCACACAGGCTTTTAGTGAAGGAGTAGTGTGAATGTGTGACCTGGGGTCATTCTTGCCCAATTCCCAGCCTCAGAGTTCCATTTGTACAGTGGAATCCGATTAGATGTCTCTGAGACCTTGCTCTACAGTCCCACCCCTCCATCTGCTCAGGAGCCCCTCCCAGGGAACAGCACCCCCAGAAAGTTGGGGTGGGGCCTTCAAAAGGCAAATGCTCTGCTACAATTCAGACATGCCTCCCTGGGGGTGGGCAGGAGCCCCGTTTCATGGGCAACTCACTCCTCGGGAAACACCACGGCCTCATTCTTGATCTTCCTATGCAGGGCCAGGATGTAATCATCGATGAACGGGCACTGTGGGGTGTAAAAACAGACAAAGGATGCAGGCCCAGGGCCTCAACTTGCCTTGGGGGACTGACCCCGTTTCTTGGTGTGGCCAGAAGTGGGGGGCAGCTCTGGGCTCCTTAGTAGAAGGGAAGAACCCTGTCTAACTTGTTCAGGGCTCAGCATACAGTAGGTGCTCAAGAAACACTAACTGAACAAATGAGTCATTGAGGGAACTATGAGGCTGGGTGTACCCACTGGCCATAGAGCCACCTGCAGAAAGGCTTCCACCCCCAGGGCTTGGAGTTTGCGAACATGTTCACTGAGATTCCCTCCTGGCTCTCAGTGCAGTCACTAGAGTAGGAGCACCTGTGGACAGGGATTTTGGCTAAGTCAATGTTGAGTGTTCCCAAGGCCCATCCTGACCCAGAGCAAGAGTCAAGGACAATTTGAAGAATGAATGAATGAATGAATGAATGAGTGAACATGTGAATGAACAAAAGAATGAATGGCATCAGGACCAGAAGGACAGGGAGCACTCTGGTGGGAAGATGGCAATACCGCCATCTACACCTCCCATTGGGACGTCTGCTGTCCGGGACTCCTTCATATGGATCTCCTTCCAAGGGTCAGGAGAAAAAAGAAAAAAGCCTCTATTCCCTCAGTCTTCTCTGGGTCAGGTGGCTCCTTTCAAAAGTCACTTTACTTTAGGACACAAAGGAAATGACAGCCTGCAGCTATCATTCATCCTGGTTCAGCTTGGCCCCGCCCATGGCGCCAAGGGGCTGGGCCCACCCAGCTCTGCCAGCCCACCCAACACTCACCTTGCCATAGACAAAGCAGTATAATGTGACCCCAGTGGCCCACACGTCCAAGGCCTAGGAAGAAACAGCTCGCATCAGTTCCCCAAAAGGAACCAACACCCCTTGCTCACCTAGCTCCCATGGGCTATGGGAGAGGGCATGCTGGGAACCTCCTTCCTCAGTCATACATTCACTCAACAAACACTCCCAAGCACTCGTTCCATGCCTGACCTGTGCTGAGCACTAGGGACACAGGGCTGACAAGAACAAGGTCCCGGCCTCTCAGGGTTTCCATGTCCCCTTGTCACAGACCCAAACCAGATACAGTTCCAACTCAATAGGTGCAAAACTTCCTTCACCTACAGGGTCACATTGCTATACCTGTGACACAGATGCACCCCAGAAACCATGCTATGTATTGACCTTATACTCACTAAATTAGCTCGTCATCCCTTTTCCCGATATTCCATTGGAGAAGCCACCATCCACCTTCCTTCTGACACCAGAAACAGCCCCTGCCCATCCCAAGGCCCTGGCCCTTGGCCACCTCCACAGCTCCTCACGGCTCCCCCATATCCTGGGTTCTAACATGTGCTCTCTCTACATCTTCCCCCTCTGGAACCCCACCTCCTCTCCTGGTTTCCACTTTCTCTCCTATGTGAATGATTCTCAAATGTCTACCTACATATTCCTGCCACAGATGATTCAATCTGAATCCAACCAGGGAACGCCAGACGAATGCAAACTGATATCATTCTGCAAAGTAACAGGACTGTTCTCTTCAAAAATGTCAAGGTCAGAATAGACAAAGAAAGGCTGAGGAACTCTTCCAGATGAAGGGACCCCAAAGAGATGTGACAAGTGAACGCAGTGACTAACTTTGAATCAGATCTTAGACCAGAAAAAAAAAAAAAAGGCATTAAAGAACAGTATCCAGACAACTGATGAAATCTGAATAAGGTCGATTAGATAACAGTCTTTTATCAATGATTAGTTTCCTAATTTTAATAATTGTACTGAGGTTATGTAAGAGAATGTCCTTGTTCTTAGAAAATACCTGCCAAACTATACTGTGATAAAGGAGGGTAAGGTCTCCAACTTAACTCTCGTGCAGTTCAGAAAAATGCAATACGTGTATAACAAATATAGGGAGAGACGGTGAAAAGGTAAATGGGATAAAATGTCAATAATTGGTGACATAGGTAAAAAGATACATGGGAGGGTTTTTTTTTTGTATTATTGTTGTAATTTTTTGTAAATTTGGAATTACATCAAAATTAGAAATTCTTGAAAACAATCTCTATCTACATCCCTGACCTCTCTTGAGCTCCACACCCACACACATGTCCAAATGCCTCCTGACCATCGGCTCCCTGGCAGAGGCACAGTGAGGCAGCCAGCACTCCACAGGTGGGAACAGGCATGTGGCCAGGGGAACAGACGGAACCGCAGCCCTCTGCTCAGAAAGCTTTGCCCACCGCCTCTGTCAGTTAGGAGGAAGCACAAACTTCTAGGCCTTCTAAACTCTGCCCAAGACCCATCATGCCCCCTTCCCAATGCTCCTCAGTGCTCTTGTACATTCTGTGGTCTCCATCTCATGCTCAAATCCTCCCCATTCTTCAAGGCCTAGTTCAAACCCTGCCGTCTCCAAAAAGTCTGAGAGGAAGCTCCAACTTCTTCCCAAACATGAGCTCTCCTGTTCTTTTCACCATCTCCAGAAGGACAGAGAACTGGGCCATCTGGGCTCTGTCTGTTCCACAGCCCAGCCCGGTGCTCCGTACAGAGAAGCTGGCAGGAAATATCTGCAGTGGAGACCCGGGGCCATCCTGCTGGAAAATGACAGGAAGCCAAAGATGGGGAGTTTCTCAGACTTCAGGAGGCAAACAGGAAGGAGAGGACTGTGTTCAGTGTTCGTGCCTGAGACATAAGGACTCTGATACCCTCAGGTTGGAAATGAGGCTCCACTGCAAACCATTCCACCCCTCCACCTGAATGCCAACTCAGCCTAGGTCCTAGAAGCCACCTTCCCACTGAAGCTCTGGCCGGAATCAGAAATGGCTTCGGGGGCCATGAACGCTGGAGTCCCAGCAGTGCTGGACAGCTGAGCGTCGTTCCCCTCAAACTGGTTGCTGACGCCAAAGTCGGCAATTTTCACATGCCCATCATCGCCCAGGAGCAGGTTGGACGGCTTGATGTCCCGGTGGATGATCTTCTGGCAGTGCACTGCAGAAAGAGGCAGCTTGAGTGCTGGCCTGGGGGGCCACTGCCTGGAACCCCCCCCCCACCTGCCCTTGCCTGGCCAGGGAAGCCCATCTTAAACTCTAGGTGAGAAGGAGCGGGGCTATCCTAGCCCATGCACACACTCATCTCGTGAGGACCTCAAAAGAATTCAGGGCCCTCTGCTCCACTATGCAGTAGTGACATCACAGCCAGTCCAGGCTGTCAGAAGCAGAGCTAGGACTGGAGTCTTTGGACTCCAAGTGCAGTGCTCCCTGTGGCAATCAAGACACCTTGTTGCTGAAGGGGCTGTCAGAGGAAATTGGGAAGGGAGCCTCTCCAGAGGCCATCTCTGGCCCTCCCCATGTTGTCTGCAGTCCCAAAGCCTGTCAAAACCTTTTCTCAGTCTCTTCTCTCACCCAGTCAGGTCGGAAATGTTCCTCCTCCTCGGACTTAGGGTGGAATAGTGGGGTATCCTGCAGAAGTACTGCCTCGGCTTAGGGATTCTGGGCTGAAGAGCATCAGGGGGAGAGGGCATCCCAAGCCTTGGGACTGCTGGGATGAACATGGCTGGGGTAAGGGTCAGCCTTCTCCAGTGGACTGAGAGCTCACCTTGCTTCCTGGGTTCAGCAGTGCCAAGAAAAGATGGGAAGCTCAGGCTGAGATGGCCAGAGACATCCCAGCTTAGAGAAGGCACTGACTCTACCCCACAGTCACCCACTTATGGGCTCTACCTCAGCAAATACTTTCCTCTGGATCAGCAGTCCCCAAGATGTTGGAGAGGAGGGAAGATGGAAAGGGCAGGAGGAAAGAAGAGAGGAGAGGCGGAGATGAAGGGCAAAGGGAGTGAGTGTCACACAACAATAACTACGAAACCAACGTTCCTCTAGTGACTGCCTCTTATGTGCCTGATGCACTCAAGAGATTTGACACATACCCATCAGAGTGCAGAGGCTCAAGAGACTGTGTATTTGACCACGGAAAGTGGTCTCAAATTCTTATCTCAAACCCTGGCCTCTCCCCTGAACTCCGGGATATTTATCCACATGGATATCCGGCAGACATCTAATATATTTCTCAAAATTTCTCAACAACACATCTAATTCAGAACTTGATTGCACTGTCTGCAACCCCCTCCCCATCCCTCACCAAACAAACAAAACAGAAGACCTCTGCTTCTCCTCTAGTCTTTCCTATCGGGTTAATGGCACATTACCAGTTGCTCAGGCCAAAAACCTCAGGATCATCTCCAACTCCTCTCTCTTTCAGACACCACATCCTATTCAATCAACAAGTCCTATGGGCTCAACTTCTAAGATATATTCCAGATGTGACTGCTTCTCATACCTGCATTGCTATACTTGCCCCATCTACAAGAATCAGGTCTGGACCCCCTGACCATGGAGCCTTCCCCAGGCAGCCTTCATCTTCCCTTCTGAGGACCAGAATGACAAGGAAGGTCTTCAGCACCTGATGCCTCCATTCATCTGCCTGTCCAACCTGTGGTTCTGACCAGTGGGCTCTGGGAAGCCCTTTACTGTGATTAGCTGGGTCTTGACAAGACTTTGCTCCAAAGCCAGATGGGATTAGCTTGTTTTGGGATGGGGGAAACAGAGGATGGGAAACAAAAGGCACTGAGCTGAAGAGAAGGGCCCAGGACAGGAAGGGGTGGAAGCCAACCTGGTACAGGGTTGTGCCCACCACTCATCACACCCAGGGTGAAATGCCCCCTTCCCATAACTCTAAACCCTTGATAGAGAGTTTCTGCAAAGCCCTCCTCTCTGTGTGCCTCAGTTTCCCCATATGTGCAAAGAGAGTATTAGAGGGCAGTGGAGTGGCTCAAATGAGATAAAGACAATCCTGGTATCTGATACCTCAGATAGGTCCTCACCCTGTTCCCCTAGGAAGAGAATATGCTCCTGATAAATCCAGCTAAGATTTGAGAGAGATGGGCACCACTCCTGTTCCCCAAACCAGGCCAGAACCCTCAATGTCTGAGGAACCTCCCCTCCCCATGACCAGCCAGTCATCCAGTGCTGCCCCCCCTCACCTCCTTCATGTCTCCTCCCCACTGCCACTGCCCTAATCCAGGCCTCACCATCTGTCACTTGGGCTGTAGAAAAAGCCTCCTTCCTCACCTCTTGCCCTTCATTCAGCCACTACACAGCTGCCGAGCTTTCTGAGATGCAAATCCTATCATGCCCCTCCCTTCTCAAAGCCCTCAGCGGTTTACAATGCTGACAGAATGAAGTCATGAAAGTCCTCTGTGGAGGTATTCCCAGCCCTCCTGGTATGGCCTGAGTAGCTTTCCAGCTTTGTGTTTCACCACTCTCCACCCCATGCTTCAACCAGATTTTACGTCTCCCCATTCTTAAATAGAACATGTCCACTCCCCTCTGTGCCCCTGCTATGCAGTTCTCTCTGCTTGACATACTCTCTCCCATCCATCCCTCAAGCCTGGCCGATGAACTCCTACTTATCCTTAAGGATCCTGGTCACAAATGGTCTCCTCTGGGAAGCCTCCCTTCAGTATCTGACAGCCCTGTGCCACCCCAGCCTTAGCCAGCACTGCACTGTATCTGCCTGCTTAGGTTTCTGTTCCTTCTGCTACACTGAGATTCTCGAGGTCACATTTGGGTCTTTGTCAATCTCCTGGCGTCTAGCTGGCGCTTAGTAGGTACTCATATATGAAAGAAGCAAGTGAAAAAAAAGAAGTAAATGAATGAGTAAATAAGTGAATTCCAGGGACAGAGGCTAAGCTAACATCCTCCCTCCTGAGCTCTCATCACCTTTGAGCCCTCACAGTAAACCCACCCTTCCTCATCTACAGGACGCATGACATGACAGACTATTCTTCAGGCAGCTGGACATAAATCTCTTCCTTCCTACATCTCTTGAGGCCCTGCGGAAAGGTTAAGCTTGACTAATAACTCAGCAGAAGAGATACAGAGAACACCCAAGGCGCAGCTCCACTTGAACAACCTGGTGCAAACCCAGCGAAACCGGCCACCACCCCCTTCCCTTTTCCAATCCGGGAGGTTCTGGCCCCTCCCACAGTCCACACCACGCCCCCAAACGAAGCTGATTGGTAGATCAGCGCTGACTGATAGGACTGCTAAGAGCTAGCTCAGCCCGGGCTCTACCCTTCCGGTGCCCGCCACCCCCCCCCCCGCCCCCAACCCCGTCCCCCGTTCCAAGGGGCAAGCAGACCCTCGCTCACAGTACTCAAGGCCCAAGATGACGTCCCGCAAGTAGAGGCGAGCTTGCTCTTCGGGGAAGGGCTTGTCGCTGGGCACCTCCATGACCGGCCTGCAGAAAGGGAGGGGAGGAGGGGTGTTCAGCTGAATCATAACAAGTAAAAGCAGACAGCTGGTAGGGAGACAGGGGCTGGGCCATTTAGGCCCCTCAGGACTTCCCGGGAGCCCTCTATGCTCAAACACCTCCCCAGAACTCAAGACATTAGCTTTTTCTCCCATATGATGAAACACTGAAAACACATAGACACAAATATCCCCTTACAATCATTATAATTTCAAATTAGCTTTATCTTAATTTCTGATTGGCTTGGTATTCCTTCTACTAAGTACTTCTCTATAACCAAACTGTTGCAAAGATGCCATTTACCGCAGTGTTTTTCAAACTGTAGGTCCAGACCTAATAGAGGGTCATGAAATTAATTTAGTGGTTGGCTAATGCTTTTTTAAAAATTTCTAATGAAGTAGAATTTATCAGAGTACATCATATGTGATAAAGACATGTAATGTTTTGTAAAACTTTGGTTTCAATTACAGAGATGGATGACAATGTGAAACTTATATTTCTTACTTCGATGAAGGTCAAAAACGTTTGAAAAGCTCTGAGTCTTAAAGGGATACTACTCCCAGCCCCCTCCTCCCCGCAGAGAGGCAATCACAAGCCATACCCTGTATTTAAGGTCTTGACAGTTAGGGCCTATGGTCCACCCAGGCCTATGCCCACTACCCCAAGTCTGCTGCTTTGCTAATACTGTGAGAAGGCCAAATAGAGCAGACATGAATTAGACTCAGTGTGTGACCTTGGACAAGCCACTTACCCCCTCTGAACCTCAGCTTCCCCTCTTGTAAATGGGAGCAAATGGAGTCCCACCCACCCAACTCATAAACTTGTAAAGCTGAAAGAACTCTTTGTGATTTGAATCCAGGTGAGAGCCCCATCTCTACATATTTGCTTGAGAAACACTCCTTTCTTCTCCCACTCCTCCCTCAAAATCTTTCCAGTTCTTCAAGGCCTGGCTCAAAACCCACCCCCTCTTCCAGAGAACTCTGAATATTCCAGCCTCACTGACCCTCAGCAGACTTCAAAGAATTGCCCTATTTGTCTCTCATTTCCCCCCAGATCAGAGCTCCCCAAGGGCAGGGCCTGGGTCTCCGCTTTCTCCTAGAGTAGCTGACCCTGGGACTAAGGGCACAGGGAGGGAAAAGAAGGCCTGGATTAGACTTGACCTGCCTGATTGGGATGGGGAACTCACCCCTTTCTCAGGAGGTCAAACACTGAAAGAAAAGAAAAGAAAAGTAAAGTAAGTAAGATGCAGCCAGGCTTGCAAAGCAGGTGATGCCAAGGTCCCTCCCTGTTCTGGAAAGTAGGAGAGGGTCAGGCATCCAGGCATACTTGCAGGATGGATGGGACAAGGGTCCCAGGGTATCAGAGGAAATAAATGGGTGAAAGTATGGTCTACTTTGGTCTACTATGGATCTGCCTCATCCTGATTCACCATGGATTCCTTTCTTGGGAAGGAGGTGGGTAACTGAGGCTTGCAGAAGGGGCAGGAATTTCCCTGAGGGTCACAGCAGATAGGCAAGTAGGACAGGGAGTGAAGACTAAAGCCTTGACCTTAATTTCTAAGCCCAGTGTTTTTTCTGTCCCGTTTCTGGAGGGCCTCTAAACTCATGAATCAGGCACCATGAACTTAAATAACAACATTAATAACAATCTTGTATATAATGACTCATTTACTCCTCATATCAACCCTATGAGTTAGATATATTATCCCCCATTTTACAGGTGAGGAAACTGAGGCACAGAGCTATCATACAGGGTCTGGGAACCCATATCACATAGCCTGCTTCCTGCACGTACTTGATCCACTGTCTCTCTGATCAGTGGAGTGGGAGCTTGGGAATATTTATTGAATCTATGTGGGTATTCTAAGTTTGGATTGGCAGGGCTGGGCAAGGGAATCCAGGGCTTGAGAACATGCTCATACAGCCCATTTGAAGGTCACATGTGTCCCTGGGGAGCCCTTGGACTGACCCTAGGTAAGCTGCTTTGGGAAGAGCTGGGTCACTCACCTAAATAGAGATTGTCCTCAGCTGGGTCGTCCAAAACCTAGTCAGAGGGAACAGACATGGTGGTAGGGCTTGAGGACCCCCAGTATGCTGTGCAGCCTCCCTGGACAATGGAGCAGGAACTATGTAGGCCCCAGACAGATGAGGCCTCGAAAATCACTGACCCCCAACCCTGGCCCACCAAGTGACATCCAGCTGTTCTCTCCTCCTGCCATGACTGGGGGCTCACTTCTTGCTTCTGGGCAGCCCCTTATCCTCACTGAGACCTTGAGAATATTGCAGACCAGCCTGAACTGAACCCTAAAGCCTCCCTATAGCTGCCACCCCAAGTCTAGCTCTGTCTTTGGAGGCCTTAGCCACAGATACTTTGGGAGGAGTATCTGGTGGGAACCCTAGGTCTGTGCTGAGTGTTCCCAAGCACCACAGGTTTCTTCACAGGACTTGAGTTCCCACCCACTCACCACTGCCTCCTACCTCAATCAGCTTGACCACATTCACATGGTCCAGCTTCTTCAAGATGGCAATCTCCTGGTACACTCGCTCCAGTGGCAGCAGCTGCTTGGCTGGTCCTCCTTGGGTAGCTTGGGACCCCCTTGGGGGAGGGCGACCTGTGACCAGGAAGGGGAGTCGAGCCCCTATTGCAGGAGGCTGGGCCTCACCTTGGCCCCACAACCAGCCTCAAGCAAGAATCTTGCAATGGTCTTGTCCCCAACCCACCAAACACATCCCCACTACCAAGCCTTTGCTCATGCTTTCCCCACCTCTACCCCCAGTCCTAACAAAAATAGTGAGGGACTGAGGTGTCCTCCTCTTCTGCCCCCAAGCAGGGAGCTCCCAAGCATAGGACCCAATAGATACATACGTGGAAAGCCATACTGCTTCAGTAACTTCTTTTTGGAAAGAACTTTCATTGCCTGAGGAGGGAGGGGTAGAAATGTCATTTGTGTGCAGCCACCAGGAGCTAGAACAGGCTGGTTACATGTGGATGGAGGTCCAATCACTAGTGGGTGACTGCCACCAGAACTGAAAGTATGGCCTAGGTGTGGTTAAGCTGGGTTAGGAGGTGGCCATATCTGAGTCTAAGCCTTACCCTATTTCCCCAACAAGCCTTTCTGGAGCTCTCCTCTCAGAAGGTCCAGCCTCTGCTTGCATATTCTCAAGAAGCTTACTCCGTTTTCATTCCCTTAGGGACAGGAGCCCACTCCCTCTAGAGGCAGCCTTGTCCTCTGTCTTCCCAGCACAGCCACTGCCCACCTCCCAGGCTTCTGGGGCCTGGCTGGGGCAACACCTCCCTCCCCTCCCCAGACTCACATAGTGCCTGTCTTCACTTTCGTTGTAGGCCAGTCTCACCACGCCGTAGGCACCCTGGAAATAGGCACCGGTCAGCCCTGCCTGGACAGGGCAACCTCCTCCAGGACTAGCTCAGGGAATGGGGAGCCTGAACAGCTCCGGCTCCCTCCCCCCTCATCCCATCTCCACCCCCACCAGCTGGCCACCAGCAGGCATACATTTCAGGCAGACAGAAAGAGGGCTGCTGTTCCTGGTAATTGCCTCTGCTTGGCTCAATGCAGCTCTATGCTGCCTCAGACCCTCTTTGTCTTCCATCAAAAACTAAGGAATCAGGAATGGAGAATCATTTCCCACCCCACCTTAGGTATTTCCTAGAGGACAAAACTTTCTTCATTTCTAAGCTGGGGCCTTCCCAGCTCTGCCTTACATTCCCAGGGGAGAAAGAACTGCCAAGCAGAGGATCCTGATAGGCTGCCTACCCAAAGCCTCAAGAGAACAGTCCCCACTGCCTGTCCCAGTCCTACCTTGCCAATCTCACTCTGTAGCTTGTATTGGTTCAGCTGCACACAGTCCTGGGGGGGGGGGGCAGGGAGGGGAAAGGGAAGCATCAGGTAAAGCTTAATCCAGAGGCAGTATTGATCCCACCTCAGCAGCCTGTTCAGGGTCCAATCCTGGCTCTGGGCCCCTCAATCTCAGACCCCCCCCCCATCTCATCAAGCTTTCATGTTTGGATGGGGAAACTTGGTGGTCTCTATGCCACGAAAAAGGACAAGAGGCCTTGCACACTCATGTCTGCAAACATGAATGGTGAGCCATGGCTGTACTTTACTCCCTAGGAAGTGGTGAAGGAAAAATACACTGATTCCTGCCTGGATGCTGGGGTCTGGGAGACCTAAATCTGTGAGAAATGCATAAGCAAGTATTTATAGAAGTAGCTGAATGCAAGGTCTTGGCTGCATGGACAAGAAAGATGAAGAGAGCCTTGGGGACAGGAGACCACAGCCCTGGCTCAGGCATAAGAAGCTCAGCCTGTGCAATCAGTAGATTGCTCGGTACTAGGGTTCACTGTCAGATCTAAGTGGAAAACAGAGCCAGTGGGATAGAGGCGCAGAAGTAAGAACAGAGACTGGAAGCGTGCTGGCAGCTTCTGAGTCAGAGGAGACTCTAAGAAGCAGGATTAGAAGTGGGGGCTAAAGCTAGGTTTGACTTGTTATGGGGAGGGTGGACATACTATCGATCTTCAAATTTCTAAGAGAACTTCTTGGGGGACAAGGGGAGGGCCTATTTCTGAGGCCTGGCCTAGGGACAGGAATGGAACTTAACAGTGATTGGCTCAGAAGGAGCTCCCTGGTGGGAAGAGCCATATTGTGAGGTAGCAGGCTCCTCAACTCTGGGGGTATGCAAAGCAAAGCCTAAACAGCTGTGCAGCAGGGGCACAGAAAGAAAAACATCTTCATTTAGGACTATTAAAAGCTTGTGAGCACCCCCTAGCTCTGCCCCACCAACCTCTGTATCTGAGATAGCCACATGGTGGGACTCAATGGTGGGCCTCCTCCAGACCCGTGGGGAGATGTGGCTGGCAGGCCCTGTGGCATAAGGCCCAGCCTGGGCCTCCAGGCAGCTTCCTGCTGGCCGCTCTTGCAGGGAGAACTTCCTGGCTGAAAGGCTGGGCCGGGCTAGTGGGGGTCTTGAAGCACCACCAGGGATCACAGAGGCAGCTCTGGTCCTTGGCGGAGGGTCCACGCCATTCCTGGCAGGCTCTGGACCACCACCTGCCTCCTCCAAGTGGGCCACATCAATGGCTGCCACTCGTTCCACCAACTCTGCCCGAGGGTCCTGGCAGCAGACTGCTGGGCCCCCTTCCATTGCCACAGTTAAGGGGGTCCTCTGTGCAGCCTTACTGGGAACCTGAAAAAAGAGGACAGAGAAGGCTTCAATCCTGAGCATGGACTAAGGAGGTCAGATTTCCAGGCCCTTTGGTCCCACCTTCATGACTTTGCCCTCCCTGTTTCCCCTGCCTGAGTTGCCAGCATCCGAAGTCAGGTCTGCCCCTGCTAACTGAAGGAGTTCCAGGAACTCATCTGGCTCTGCTGCACAGCAGCCCTCTAGACCTCAGTATCCCCATTGGTGAAATGGGCATAGTCACATCTGCCTTGCTGGCTTCACAGGGAAGCAGGGAGAATCCGAGATTCTGGAGTCAGGACAGACTGACATGGGCAGAATACTGGAGGCCCAGCAGCAATGGGAGAAACAGAGTCCAGGGTCAGCTCAGGCCCCTTCCAGCAGACAGTCCAGTGAGTCACCAGCCCCACCCTGGACTGCAGAGCATTCCAGTGCTGCTGCCTGGAAGCTGAGCTGGGCACTGGTAATGCACAGGCCTCCCTGATACTCCAAACCAGTCACTTACCCTCCAGGAAGGCCTCTCCGGGACCACAGAGCGAGTTTCCCATCCCCCATTACTCCCTTCCCTGCCTCAGCAGAGCCTGAAGCCTAGGAGAGGGTCCTTTAGGGGAGGGGCTGCTGCTTTGGTGGCTGTCAAGAGAGAATTCACTAAACTAAAAGGTCACTCCCGGGGTGCCTGGGTGGCTCAGTTGATTAAGTGTCCAACTTTGGCTCAGGTCATAATCTCACAGTTTGTGAGTCCGAGCCCCACTTGGGGCTCTGTGCTAACAGTGAGGAGCCTACTTGGGATTCTCTCTCTCTGCCCCTTCCTTGCTCATGTGCACACACTCTCTTTTTCTCTCTCTCTCAAAAATAAATATTTAAAAGGTCACTCCTTATTTTTCCTGGTTTTTCCTTCCAGTTTATTTGTGTGCCCCAAATATTTGTCACAGCTACTCAGACTGAGATGTTCTCCATGGCCTGACCTTACACCCACCCTGACCCCACTACATTCTGAGCCCCAAACCAGGCTCGGGGCCAAAGGTTGACCCCAGCTTGAACCCCAAATTGACCTCTAACCCAGCCCTCACCTTCTACCACAACCCTGGGCTGAACCCTGACCCCAGGCTAAACCCTGACCCTCAGACTGGGCCTCCATCTCTGATCTGCTCTAGGCTGAGCAGTGGCCCCACTCCAGCCCAGTGCCCTTCCCCCTTCCTGGGCCAGACTCAGCATCTTCTCAGGAAAAGGAAGTGAGTGGACTCCTGACCCTCTGCCCTTCCTGTTTGGTGGTAACCTCCTCTCTACCCACACAGTGACTTTAAGAACATAAGTCACCCCTTGTGCCCCCATCATCTTGCTTTGAGAGATGTCAAGCAGGTAGGGCTCACTGGAGCCCACTGGCCACAGAGGAGCCTGGGCTGGGTTCTAATCCTGCCTGTCAGCCTACTGTGGCATCCTGGGTGGGCTCCTTCCTGAGTCTGAGCCTCAGCCTCTCCATCTGTACCATGGACGCAGGATCTTCCCAGATTCCCTAGGGCCAATGCAAGGCTTAGAGATGGACTGTGGGCAAGGGTGTCATCCAGAAGCCCTGTGCTTGGTACGGTGCGCTGAATGAGTGGAAACCCAGAGGTGGTATTGCTGATGCTGACATGCAGAAAGGAAGGGGGAAGGGAATCCAGACTGGCAATAGGAAAAGACATGAAGGTTGGACCTAGAGGAATGAGGAAGCAGTTGGTGAGCCCAGAGAATCAAGGATGCCTCCCTGGAAGAAGTGAGAGAATGAGTAGGACTGGAACATCAGGGAGACTTCCCTGGAGGAGGTGAGGGAGGCAGGTAGCACTGGAACATCAGGAAGGCCTCTCTGAAGGAGGTGAGGAAGGTGAGTAGGGATGAAGCGTTAAGGGGTCCTCCCTGGAAAAGATGAGAGGGACAGTGTATGCAATTGAAGGAAGTATCAGGGAGGCTTCAGGAACCAGGCCACTTGTGGGAAGGAGGAAGCCAAGGATGAAAGGAGCCCTCCAAGCTTGGCTGGCCTAGCCCACTCCGTGTAGATGGCCCACTCTGTTGCCCGTCACCCTCACCCTGTAGGCCTCTTTCCTCCTACTAGAATATAAAGTCCATAGATGAGGGCTCTTGTCTGCCTCGTCTCCATGAGATCATCGGGATCTGCAGCAGTGCCTGGCACATGGTAGAAGCTCAATAAATGTGTGTTGAATGAACGAGGGGTAGCCATAGGGATCATTAGAGCGCTGTCCCCAGTCGACACGGGAAAGCAGCGTCAGAAACGGGACCCAAACAAGCCCGGGGCCCCAGTCTGTCGTAGGGAATGAATCAATGTCAGGAGCTCAGGCTCTAGGTCTGCAGCCCCCTGAAGAGCAGCGGCCACAGGTGGCCCGGGCCCATAAAATTTGCATATGATTTCCCTGAGGCTGTTATCCCAGCAGGAAGCCAGCTTCCTCTAATGCCCTTCCTTTTCTTTTCTCGAGGGGAAAGTGAGGTCCAGCAAGGGCCAGGGAAGGGCTCACACAGAAAGCCAAGGCAGAAGTCTTTCTGCTCCACCCTGGGGCCCTATTACCTGGTTAAGGGTCCAGGCTCTGATGCCAGGCTGCTGGCCCCATCTCTTCCTGGTCTGGGTCCACAGGCAGGTGACTTCACCTCTGTGCCCCAGTTTTCCTCATCTACAGAATGGGGCTAATAGCAGTCTCACCTCCCTGGGTAGTTGTGAGGCATAAATGTGTGAATCCTGTCCGTACCGGTCTCAGAACTGAGCCTGTCACTGCGGAAGCTCCGTAAAAGTGAGTTGTTGTGCTGCTGTTGTTGTGATTGCCTAGGACACGCTGTGGCCCAGATGGATGTGCAGGCGGCACAAGGCGGCTATGAGGGCTGACGTCAGGCCCTCCACCCTCCCTCCTCCCTGGATCAAATTCAGGTGACTAAGCATGTCTGCGCAGGAGGCACTGGGGAGGACCCAGGTTCCAGCCTCATGTCCGGGCAACGGCGCCTGGCACCTGAGGCTATGCATCTGAGGGCATGTGTCCACACGTGAGAGAATGTGCGGCCACATGTGAGAGAACTTGTACGGGCAGGGATGTGGGCCGGGGTCATGTGTATGTCTGGGGTGGGTGGGGAGGGAGTCCACACATAGAAGCACATCTGGATGGAGATAGAACTCTACACAGGTGGATAAATGTGTTAATGTGCACTGGGTGCTTTAGGTCCTCGTGTACGCGTGCTCCAGAATTGGGGTGGGGGGCGGTGGCTGCACGGGGACCATGGGAACCTGATCTTAGAAGGTCAAGTCTGAACTTCCCACACGGTCACCTGTCCACCAGGCTGGGCTGTGTGTCCTGGGCAGGCACCACCCCTCTCTGAGGGGCCACCGAGAAGGTCTCTCAAGGCCCTCCCCAAGCTGAGGCCTCAGTAGTCACTTTATTGCAACTGACTGTGGAGGCAAATGGGGGCTATGTGGGCAAATAGAAGGACAGACATGGGCGCCTGGGTGTCTCAGTTGTTAAGTGTCTGACTTGGGCTCAGGTCATGATCTCCCAGTTCGTGAGTTTGAGCCCCATGTCGGTCTCTGTGCTGACAGTACAGAGCCTGCTTGGGATTCTCTCTCTCCCCCTCTCGCTCTCTGCCCCTCCCCCACTTCTGTGTGAGCACAAGCACACCCATGCTCGCTTGTCTCTCTGTCAAAATAAACTTAAAACAAAACAAAACAAAACAAAAGGACAGACAGGCTAGGACTGAGGTCCAAGGCCCAGCAAGGACTCTATGGGCATGGAGAGTCCCCCAAGAACCAGCTTAGTCTGGTAGCCAAGAGTGACTAAACTCAGGCCCTCTCTCACTGGGAAAAGCTACTGTAATCCTGTCCTCCCAGACTTGGGTCATGTTGCCTTGGAAAAGTCATTGAGACTCTTGGAGCCTCAGTTTCCTCATATGTGAATCAGACAAGAGGCTGCCATCCTGCCAACTCCCAGGGCTATAGAAATAGATGAGATTGTGGCTAGAGAAGCAATTTGTGCCTGAAGATGTATCTACATGTAGAAGCCGCTGAGAGAGAGCCTTGATGTACAATGTACAACCCCATATCTGCCCCCTGGCTCCAGGAGGGCCTGGCACATAAACCCCTCAGGGAATCCCCCCACCCCCAGGCATCTGGCTACTTCCAACATGCAGACCCTGGCCCCAGATGCCTACTTGGCCTGGCTTCCTCCTCAGGATGTTCCCCGTCCACCTGGGTCTCTCAGACGAGACCCAGAGTACCAGAGAGCGGGCAGATCCCGCCTTTGTCCAAATGTTCGAGCAGCCCCTCTTGGGATGACTTCAGGCACCACTCAGACCTCACTGTGAGTTCTGGAAGGCTGCTGAGAATCTCAGGGCTAGGTTGAGCAGCCACCATGCAGGCAGAGAAGACACGGCCCTGGCCATCCAAACACTGCCCAGAAAGGAAAGCTGCAAGGAGGTGGTCAGGCCACCCAGGCCAGACTCAGAAGGTGGCCCTGACATCGCCAGGCTGCCTCACAGGAGCCGTGTTTATGCTCCTGACAAGTGTCTGGATGGCCCTGGCAACGGGTGCCCTCTGCAGTTCCTGCCTCCGCCCGGGATGACTCAGTCCTCCTTGAGGGAGGCCCAGGCATCTAGTGCCAAGTCATGCTTGAGGATGCCTACCGTGAGGATGCCCCCTCCCATCATCCCCGGCGAAGCCCCAAGCACTGAGGTGGGACCTGCACCCAATTTCGCACGGCAACCCTCAGTGCTTCCTCAGCACATCTTGGCTGATGGTCTCCAGGCATCACCTTCTATCTCTGCCCCTCCTCATCTTCCACACCAGGTCTGCACCTCCAGCCCCATTCTTTCCAGCCAGCTGCCTCCTTCCTGCAATGTTCCTGGGCGTTTCAGACCCACAGAGTCCCCATTGCACTTGGCACTTCCCCCAAGTCTGCTCTTCCTCTGTGCCTGTCGCAGAGGTGGATGCCATCATCCTCCCAATTCTCCAGAAACCCGGGAGCCCTCCGTATCACCCATCTTCTCCCTTTTGCTCATCCTTGCTCCCTTAGCCCCACACTTACTCTCTCCTCTGGCTTCACCACACCACTCGCGGCTTCCCAAACTGCAGACTCTGTTCCGCTGCCAGGGCTTTGTACAAGTTGTGCCTTCTGCCAGGAACACACCTCCCTCTATTTTGCTGCTGGAGGATAGCTCAGATATCTCCTCCTCCGGGAGCCCTCCTTCGTCTCCCCACTGCTGGGTGAGGTTACTAAGTCGGACCCCTTACAAAATCAGGATTTAGATCTCTGCTTTTCTTTCCCACTGCTTCTGCCACACAGTCTCCCCACCTCCAGGCTCATACCCTGAACCCACCCCAAGCCCTCCTCCACATCAGTCGCTAGAGGGAAGATTTCTAACATGCAAATATGGTCACAGTTCTCCCACACCTGGCCTTCCAGGAACTTGGAATCTGGAGGACAGAAGAGGAGGAGACCTAGCCTCATACTGGGGGCTCAAAGGCTAGGGAACAGCCAGAGACACAGACTTCTGGGATCCAAATCCAGAGTCGCTCATTCATGCAACAAATATTCAATAAGTACCTGCTATATATGTGTCCAGGGACTGTGCTAGGTGTTGGGAGATAAAGCAGTGAACCATAAAGTCCATGCTTTCATGCAGTTTAATTTCTAGTTAGGACAAGAAGCAACAAACCAGAAAGGCAATAATTAACAGATGATATGTCAAGTGGTATGCGCAATGGAGAAAAATACAGTCATGTAAGGGGGATCAAGAGTGAGGGGCTGGGGGGGGGTACTATTTACAGTGTGGTCAGAAAGGCCTTTCTGCAGGATTTGAGTAGAATCTGAAGAAAGTGAGGGAGCAAGCAGTGTGCACATCTGGGAAGGGCATTTCTGGCAGAGAAACCGGCCACTGCAAAGGCTGTGAGGTGGGATGGTGCTCGCACTGTCTGAGGAACAGCAAGAAGGCTAATGTTGCTGGACCGGGATTCTGCATGTGAGAGGTACCCAGGCGAGCAGAGTTACACCCAGAGGAGAGGGCCCAGCCATTTGCCGTGCCTGGTCCCAGGGATGGCTTCCTGGAGGAGGTGGCATGTAAGCTCTTTCATGACCACTGAGTAAGGATTTCAGAGGGGGAGTGGATGGAAGTTCTCACTATGCATGACAGAAAGCCATTTTCTGGCTGAGACTCAGGGCTTGGCCTTGGAGGGGTTCGTGGACAGAGACCAGGAGGCCTCAAAAACCGGAAGATGCTTTTGAGCAGGGGAATGACTCAGTTGGATGAGGTTTAAAATGATCCCCCTGCCTGCTGTGGGTACTGAGAGAGAGAGGCGAAGGAGGAGGCAGAGGTCCCCAGAGTCTGTGGGCCTAGGACACAGTCTGACACACAGTGGGTGTTCAATCTGTATCTGCCGAATGAGGAGTGAGGGCCGTGTGGGGGCCAGTGCATCCTCAAGGACACAAGCTGCGTGCTCCTCCCAACTCCCCAGCCCATTTGGCAGATACACAGCCGCATATGCACCCACCAAGACATAGTCCTGTGACCTGGGACACAACCTTTTCTACACACCTCTGTACCCTCAAGGCACACACAGACGCCTCCCCAGATAGGCGCACGCCGACGTCCACGTCCATGTGATCGGCCCTCACACACCACTCCATCCAGTCATGCACTCCCCTCACACACACAGGCACACTCGTGTCCACGTGACACACACACCCACCTCCAAACACCACACACAGGTCCCTGCGCACGTGTGCACCCTTCCAGCCACCAGTTCTGTGGCTATCAGGCCCCTGAGGCCGCAGCGCCCGCTTTCGCCGCTCCCCTCCACCCCGCTCCATCCAGGGGAGGACTGCGCAGCTAAAGCCACCCGCCACATCTGTCCCATTCATCCACCCCCTCTCCGCCTCTCCCCAGCTCTTGCAGGAAGACTCGGCGGAGGGCCGTGTAGGAGGAGCACTCAGCGCAGATCCACACGTGGGTGCACAGATCTGGGCCCACTCCGCATAGATACGGCCTCCCACCCACAGCTGGGGCGGGGGTGGGTAGTGCGCCGGGTTATGAACGCAGTCCCGCAGACTAGAGCTGGGGAAGGGACGCAGACGGCGGGGCGCCCGCATAGATGCGGTCCCGGCTGCCGGCGCCGACAGAAGCAGGCTCCGGAAAGCACCCAGTAGATCCGGCCCCCCAAAAGGGGGAAGGATCCCCGCACCGATGCGGTCCCAGCTGCCCTCGTTAGACGCGGCCTCATAGACCGTCCCTCTTCCCTGCAGGCTCCGCCGAGCAGACGTTCAGGTGTTCGTCCCCTCCCGCTCCCTGGCCCTGGTCCCCTCCCCACCGACCCCTACCTCGGCGCCCGGCGACAGTCTCCGCGGCCCGGCGGGCGACCAGGCTCGCTCCCGCGGCTCGCGCCCCGCCCCACCCGCCTCGCCAGGGCTGGGATCGCGGAGCTCAGACTGCCGGCGCCGCTCCTCCAGACAGCGCTCCCTCCCTCGCTCGCCGCCGCGCCCGGCCCTCGCTCATTGGTCCGGCTCCGCCGCCCGCGGCGCCGTCCAATCAGTGCCGGGGACTCCTGCCCGGCTCCTGGAGGGGAGGGGCCACGGCGGGCAAGGGCTCCGGAGGGGCCCCTCCCCCTGCGGCGGGGCTGGACCTCCTCACGCCCCCGTCGCCCCAATTAAGGCCGCCTGGGCTCCCCCCAAATCCCTCCAAGCCGCGGTCTGGGCCTCTCAGCCGGGCCTGCGAGGTCCGAGTGCTTACCTCCCCAAACCTTTTGTCTCCTCCCGTCTCGGCCTGGCTGGGGCATGGGCGCTTCGCGGGTGGGGAGTTGGGGGTGGAGATGCGCGGTGCTTACTAGGTGAGGGGCAAAGTGAGATCCGCGACTGAGGGATGCGGCAGAGGTTGGGCGCCAGGGAAAAAGGCCAAGAATGGGAGACTCAGGACTTGAGCCTTCTGCTGGGTGGGGGGTAGGGGAAAGGCGAAGTGGTTTATCACAGAGTGTTGGGGTCATAGTTGGATTCATGTTTGGGGAAGGGCTCTATGAACAGGCGGCAGGAATGGCCTAGTTGAAGCGGATGGGATGGAAAGAACTCAACAGGACGTCCTGACCTTCACAGGGGCAATTCCTGGGGATTCCGCCCACCCCCATACCTCTCCTCGGGATTGCTCAACAATTCTTGGTTCAATTATGCAAAGTTCCCTTGTGAATCCTCTGGCACCTCACCCCACCACCTGCCCAATGTCATGGGAGAGCCCCATGTCACTCCCCCAAACCTGGCCTCTTGTGTCCCTGTCTCAGTCGGGAGCCAGAAAGCTGGGAGTCCCCCTAGCCTACCCCTCCCCGCAACCAGTCCTGTTGAGGATACCTCTTAAACGTGGCTGGAAACCATCCACTTCTCACCGGCTCTCTGCCTCTATGTTAGCTCAGGCCACCATCTTGCTGCACCTGGATTGCTGCAGCAGCCTCTTCTTTGGCCTCCGGTCTCACTCCTCCTACTAGCCTTTCTCCATTCAGCTCCTGCTTAGGAATCTTCTGTGGCTCACCGGTATTCTAAGAATAGGTCTCAACAAGACCTCCATGACCTCAGTCCTAACCACCTGCCTGTCTAACTCCTTTCAGGGCTTGGTTCAATGTCCCTTCTGCCAGGAACTCTTCCCTATGACCTCCTCACTGCCCAGCATGGCTTAGCAGCCCCTCCTAGGGACTTCCCTGTACTCAGCATTCGTTTACCTGCCTATTCCCCCTCTGGACAGGGTCTGTGTCTGATTCACCCAGCATACAGTCTGACACATCGTGAGCATGTAGGTGCTCAAAAGATGTTTGTCTAATGAATAATTAGATATGGCACTTGGGTTGGATATGTGAGAGTAGCGTTTAGGAAAGAGGGCTGGACCAGAAAGACACTTTTGGAAGTTGTCAGAAAAGACCCCTCATGGTAAGTAGAGCCATGGAAAAGGGTGAGATAACTCAGAGCAAATAAAGCAGAGGCCAAGGATGGAACAGTTGCTTTTAAGGGGGAAAGATTTCTGTACCAAGTAGGATCAGTTTTGACTTAGGTAACAAAAATTCCCATATAAGCCTCAGAGAAGATAGTCCAAGGCTAGTATGTCAGCTCTGTTCCACAAAGACCTTCCAGATGTGGCTCTTTCCACGCCCTTTTCACTCCAGCAACCCCTTGGTATGACTCTCGTCCTCATGGTTCAGGATAATGGCTAGAGCTCCAGTTGTCACATATGCATCCCTTGCAGTGGATGAAGACAAGGATGAAGAAGAGGGCAAAGGATCTGCACTAGCTCTCTTTTAAGGAAAGGTCCCAAAAGGTGTCACATGCTACTTCCACTTTTATCCCATTAGCTAAAACAGTCACATGGCCAGAGCCAGGTGCAAGAGTAGTCTGGGAAATGCAGTTTCCATTCTAGGCAGCCACATACCCAACTAAGAACCAAGGGTAGCATCACTGTAGACTAGATATCCAGGGACAACTAGTTGACCCCACTATTGAAAGAGAGGCTAGATGGAGAGGCAGAGCACTACTGGTGTGTGAGGCTCTGTGCTAGGCACCTTACATATCTTATCTTACCCCAACCTGAGTAGAGGCTATTATTATCCCTGCCTTGTAGAGGAGCTTGGAGAGTGAAGCAACTTGCCTAAGGACATACAGTGACCCTTGGCAAAGCTGCAATTGAAAACTGTCTTTTCTTTGTGTACTGGTCTGGCTGGAAATTCAGGAGAGGGTGGGTCCTAGGAGCTGTTGGAAGGAAATCTTTTAACAAAGGAGGGCTTGGTCAACAGTGTCAGAGGCTGACAGGCCAAGCAGGATACGGGCTGAAGTGTCTGCTTGGATTTGGCAGCAAGGACGCTGTTGGTAACTTTGCCAAGGGCATTTAGGAGAAGTGGGGGTGGCCGCTGGAGACCAGCTGCACAGGGTGGGATGCAGAAGGAAGTGTAGAAATGTGGGTCTTTCTGGAACAGTGGCAGTGAAGGGAGAGCACGCAGAGCTGCAGAAGAACAAGGGTCCAGAGGAGGCAGAAAGGAGGAGTAAATGCAGGTATTGGCAGAAAGGAGAGGCAGCCTCTACCGGGAGGCCTTTGGGCTAGATAGAAGGGTTGGATACAAAGGAGGAATCCTCTGCTCATTCAGGAGGGAAGAGGGCAGGAGTTGCAAAAGCAGGTAGGACTGGAAAAGGAATGAAGGGAAGAAGAAGGAGTTCCTGTCTTGTAAAATCTGAGGGATGGTTCTTGGCTGGGGAAGAGGGTAGAAAGCCAAGGGCCTGAAGGACAGGGAAGGGGCTAGCCTGTGCCATCCAATATCATTTCTTACTGCCGCTAGCCACGTGTGGTGATTTAAAGTAATTAAAAGTGAATAAAATGAGAGGCTCCTGGGTCGCTCAGTCGGTTAAGTGTCCAAATCCTGATTTCGTCTCAGGTCATGACCTTATGGTTCGTGAGATCAAGCCCACGTCTGGCTTGCGCTGACAGTGCAGAGCCTGCTTGGGATGTTCTCTCTCCCTCTCTCTCTCTGCGCCTCCCCCTGCTTGCATGCTCACACGCACACTCTCTCAAAATAAATAAGTAAACTTAAAAAATAGTGAATACAATTAAAAATTAAGTTCCTTGGTTGTACTAGCCACGTTTTAAGTATCCCGTGGCCACATGTGGTTAGCGAATACTATTTTGGGCTGCACGATAATGTTTCCATCATTGCTATTGGACAGCATGGGTCTAGATAGAGCACGGTGATGGGGGGGGGGGGGCGGTTCCCAGAGATGCTGCCTGGCCATAAGTCTAGCGTGCAGGTCTTGCCACAGCAGAGCTCCTGGAGGATCCCTCCACACTACCTCCATTCAAGACCTTCCTCCTCTCTTTGGGATTCTCTCAGACCTCCCTCCTGGGACAGCCAGCCCCATTCTTATCCTTGCTGTCATGAGGCCACTTCTGAGGGTATCTGCTTGTCTGAGTGCCAGGCCTCTCAAAGCTGTGGGAGGGGCATACGGAGGACCAGGAAGAGCTCCAATGTTCGGGTACAGTGGCCCATGGACAGAGGTGAGCCGACCTCCAGTACTGCCCCTGCTGGACTGAAGACGTAAATATTGGCTCACCACTGTCTACCAAGAGATGCAGAGGACCTCAGAGATCTCTCAACTCGGCCCCCCACATTTCACAGATGGGGACACCTAGTTTCAGAGAGGGAAAAGTGGGGAAAAGTACAGAAGGCAGAGGTTTGTCCTCATTCCTTTTATTGTACTCCGCCCCTCACTTTCCCCAGACCTTGTGTTCAAACAGAACTGGGCAGGCCTTAGGCGCTGAGGCTGGGACAGGAGTAGGAAGCCCAGGATTTGGCCAGGTCTCCACCCCAACCCGAGGTAGCTGAGTAAGGATTCATGGCTAGAAGGGACGGTCTCAGCCTGACACACTTGGGGAGAAGCATATCCCCATGGAGGTGCTGTGGCATGGACCATGTGTCTGTACTCGAGGGCATAGGTACGTTTAGATGGTTGTGTTTGCAGGGCTCTAGCTGTTCAAAAACAGAGTGTGGATGGGAAAGGGGTGTGCATGTGGATGAGTGTGTGTACGGGGGTGTGTACGTGAGACACCACGTGGCTTATAAACACACCGCACACCTGCTCAGTACCTGCATCTGCGAGGCCATGCAGGCCCAGGCTGAATCTGATACCTAATCAGAGGCAGTTCTTGAACTTATATCCTGAAAATGGTCTGGAGTTTGCCATCCTTACAGATCTGTGGCCAGCCCTACAGATTCTGGTTGAGGAGGTCTGAGGTGGGCCCAGGTGCCTGCACTGTCGATAAGCTCCCTAGGCAAATCTGGGGCCAGTAAGAAATGGGGCTTACGCAGAGCTGTCCAATGGAACTTTCTGCAGTATTCTATGTGGTTCAATATGACAGCCGCTAGACACATGTCTATTTAGCAGTTGTGATGTGGCTAGTTTTAGGAACTGAATTTTGTATTTTATTCAATTTAAGTTAATATAAATTTAAATTGTCATCATGGCTAGTGTCTGCCATATGGGAAAGCATGGATCTAGAGACGTGAGGCAGTGTGGTAGCGTGAGGGCCCAGAGAGAGAAGCACACTTCTCTGACACAGGAGTGTGAGAGGAGACTTGCCCAGCCCCAGTTGCTCTAGACCAGGAGTGGCTGAGGCTGGGTGAAGCTCCCTTGGAGGTTGTGGAGTTGGGGCCAGAGCCCAGAATTGCACAGGTCTCTCCCAGTGTCCACGCTGAGCCGCAGGCAACCTAGTGTCTGCCTGGCTAAGAGGTTGGAGAGCTCCTGAGGAGACCTCTGTGTCCTGGCTGGGACCCCACCAGGGCCCCCGCCTGAAGCGTCATGCTGTGTCCGGTTAGGAGTCAGGGGCCGAGGGTCAGGATGTCTTCATGTTGTCCTGCAGGCCCAGGGTGGAGCTGGTGGCCGCGGGGTCATGCTCCCCCTGTGTAAGCATTGGAGGAGATAAAAAGTCAGCTCCAGGGAAGCAGCTGGCCCCCCCCAACACAGACACGTGGGCCTAAGACCTCAGAAAGGCCCAACTCAGGGATTCTCTTACCGCCCCCGGCCCCATGTCCTCCGCATACTTGAACTTCTTCTGCTTGTAGTAGTGCCTCTTGGGCAGGATGTGGAGCAGCAGCAGGTCACAGAGAACCGTGGCCTGAGGGCAGCGAGATGGTGGATATAACATGGTGGCGAGGACCGAGCCCTCCACAGCCCACATCGGTCCCTACTGGCTGTGGGGGCCTGGCTCAGTCCTGCCCTATCCACACCTTAGGTTTTGAAGGGGGCGGGGGGGATGATGCTCTGTTGTTCCCTCAGGGCATCAAGATCACCCCAGCCCACCTCTGTCCTGCCCCAGCTCTGGGCCTCAGTTTCTGCAGACATACTGTGGGTCTGAGGCAGTGGGGTAGGCACAGTAGGGGTGAGAGACTTGGCTGCCACCGAGATGTGGAGGAGGGACTAACCCCTGGCACCGTGGCCCCGTGATTCTAACACTTACCACTCCAAAGATGCCAATCCCAGAGCCGATGGTCGTCATCGTGGGGATGATGTCAAACTTCCCAGCCTGGTGGCAGGGCCCAGGGAGAGAAGAATTAACAGTCAGAAGGAGCCAGGTAGACGCGGCCTTTCTCAGAAACCCTAAGGCCAGACCTGGGGCAAGGGGCTCCCCATCTGCCCCCACCCCCGCCATCAGCTGGCCCCACAGACTGCTCCCCACAGCTCTAGCTCTACATGGGGACCCAGCTGCTGGTTAGAAGCACTGGGTTTTGACCTTGGCTCTGCCTCCCTGGATACAGGGAGGTAGTGGAGGAGGTGAGGTCACAGACTGGAAAGACCTGCCCTCAGCAGGTATCCGGGTCCATCTGTTATTAGAAGTAAAAGTACCGAATGAAGCCCAGTCAACTTCCCATTGTCCATAACCGTGGACACCTAACAAGCACTCACGGGAACTGAGACTGTGTCTCTGGCTGTCCCTCGCACCGGACACTCACCTTGCCATCCACGAGAATGTCAAAGCGAATCCCAAACACCTTGAAGAGGTGCCGGTGGTTGGTCCCGTTTTCCACGAAGTGCCTGGCAAACCTTGGGGAAAGGGTGAGGTTGCAGAAATGAGTGATGGAGAACAGTTTCAGGTCCAGCGTTCTCAGAGCTCAGCAGGAGCCCTCAGAGGTTTGTGAGGACAGTCCCATGCCCCCCAACATTCATTCCGGGAATGCTGTGTTCCACCTTCACCCTAACTCCTGAGGTCGGCAATTTCCCCTGCCAGCCCTGGCCAGGCAGGCCTCAAAGGGCGGAGCTCAGGCTGCCAAGGTCCTGTTCCCTGTGGGCTCCCTGCTTGGCCAGTCCCAGGAGAATGGGAGCTGTCCGGCTTCCTCTGCTTCCTTCCTGGGCACACTTGCTTGGCCTCAAGGGGTTCTGGGACCCCAAGGAAGGGTGCACCGGTGGGGTCCTGCACCTGAAATTGTGTGCACCTGTTCAGGGGGACAGGCACCTGAAATTGAAGCCTGGAGACAGGTTTTTCTCCTCATACAGTCCGTGGAACTCGTAGATGGGCTTGCAGTGCTGTACCTGCCAGTCCAGGTCACAGTTCCAGTCAATGGTGATGCCTACCACGCCGCCCTGCAGGGACACGGGTGTTTAAGATCCAGGATTTCGGGATCAAGAAACTCCTGTCTTATGCCGATGCCAGCAATCTCTTGAGTGGGGCGGGGGGTGGGGGGAGCATTTTTTGTTTGTTCAGGAAGAGACTTCGAGAAGCTGCTTCAGGGTGAAGGTCCTGTCAGTTTCGCTGGCCCCACCTCCCATCCATCACACTTCAACTTTCTGATGGTTTCTAGAACACACCAAGTTCTTTCTACCTCAGGGCCTTTGCACATAAAGTTCCCTTAGTTCCAAAAGGCTGGCTCTTTCTTATCTTGTGGTCACCTTCTCTGAGGGGTCTTCCCTAACCACACCTTCCAGTCTCAAATGTGTGCCTGTTATTCCCTCTGTGTTTTCTCCTGGAACATTTGCCAGTTTGAAATCATATATTTATTTCGTGTGATTATTAGCCCATCTCCTCTAAGACTGTATGCTCCATGAAGGTGGGGCTGGCTGTCTCATTTGTCACTGACTCCTGAGTTCCTAGTGAAAGTCACAGCATGGAAGGCAATCGTGTTGAATAGTGAGTCTGTCAAGACCTGGGCTAGGAAGAGAAAACTTGAACAAGTAAAGCTCCTCTGGGCAAGGCAAGAATCAGGGACACGCAGGGTTAGGCTGAGCAACAGGAGTGCTGGGAAGGGGTCAGAGTGAGAGGAGAGCTGGGCAACTAAGCAGGAGGCAGGTACGCAGGCATCTGTAGATGATGGGGAAGGGTAAGAAGTGCAGGTGACGGGGAGATTTTAGGGACAGGGAGGTCCAACATTCAGCTTTCGGGTGGCATGTGTTGCTCCAGTGTAACCCCCTCCAGGGTTTGGCAAGCTGAGGCCAGAGGGCCGAGTCTGTCTGCGTATCATCCGTGGCTGCTTTTGCCCTACAGCAGCTGACTTGAGTGATTGCAACACGGTCCATACAGCCTGTGACGCTGAAAATACTTACTCTCTGGCCCTTTAAAGAAAAAGTTTGCTGGCCCCTGTGCTAGACGTGTTGTGTGTGTATGTGTGATATCACAGAAAATAAGCTGATTTCCTGCCCTAAATGGGCACCTGCAGGAGAAGGATGATAATGATCACGTGGGAACATGTACAGGGGGGGGGGGGGAGGGGGTTGCCACATGCCAGGCAGCACTGAAGTGCTGTCCCACGTGTGAGCTCACTTGATCCTCAAGACAACCCCCCTGAGCCTGGTACTGTTATTGTACCCACTGTGTAGGTGCAAAAGCTCAGTCACACTCAAGGTAAAAGACTAGTCTGAGGTCACATTGCTCGTTAGGGGCAGAGACAGGATTTGAACCCAGTCAGATAGGTCTGCGCTCCTTATAAGGTACTGCTTCTCTCGGAGCCCCAGGTGACTGTGCAAATTCCAGCTTCTGGAATTCCCAGGAATCCTGGGCAGGGTGCAGGATTTCTCAGGGCCATGGGTCATGGAATTCAAGCTGCTTTTACCTAATATTTAAAAAACAGTGTGACCTCAGCAAACATCCAGGTGATAAGATCTGCCCACATCCAATCATTCTGGGTGCCTCCTCCGTGTCAGGTCCATGCCAGGCTGGCTGAGGACTCAGGCCTGACCCTCAGGAGTGCCCAATATTAGGGAATAGATGCATATATATACTCAGCCCTCACCAGAGAGGCTGGAGGGGGGCACTACCTGGGACTTAAAAGCCTTCATTGACCTGATGATCCCAGGACCCAGCCTTCCTCACTCGCCTGGCACCATACCTTTTCAGCCAGGGTGCTAAAATTCTGTCCTGACTCTTGTACCACATAGCCAAGCTTGAAGACGGGGCACAGTGGGTGCAAGGCCTTGTGATAGAGGCAGGTCCTCATGTAGGCCGCATCCACCTCTTCCACCAGGTTGCGCCTATAATGGGAGTGGAGAGCATCAGTGGCCGCAGAACGCCAGCTGGGAGGTTGCCCACCATGCCCCAAAGCTCTGGGGATCCGTCACAAATTCCACTAAACCCCACCCTTGGAGACTAAAAGCAGCCCACCCGAGGGGCCCAGCTCAGGCTTCTGTCTCCAGAGTGAAATCAGCAAGAGTAGAAGGTGACAGAGACAGTCAAGACCAGCTGGAACAGCCTCGAGGGGCTCCTGCATTTCTGCCCCCTTTTCCCACAAACCTGTTGACCTTGAAGCGTGGAAAGCTGATGCTGTTCTTGATGAAGAGAGTGAAGTTCTCGGCCTCTTGGAGAAGGGCAGGGCTGGAGGAGACTGCACTCACTCACTGCCCCCTCCCCAGGAGTCCCCCGTGCGCCCACCAGAGTTTGTCACGGGTGTGGGGGTGTGATAACCTATGGGATCTTCCTGTGGCCTTGGCTTTGTGGGAGATGGGTGTGCTGTAATGACCAGGGGCCAGGGGGATCATTGGCTTGGGCCATACAGATGGGGTAAGGGTGGGGTTGGAAGAAGGCAGGACAGATCGTTTCCAGAACTGGATCCGGATGCCCCTCTGTCTGGGTTAGGGAACCTGCTTCTAGCTCCCTGGATGGATAAGGCATTACCGTGGGACGTTGTCGTCCACCTCCACGGGACACCAGCCAAAGATCTCACATGTCTGCACGGTGTCGTTGAAGGCCACACACTTGCCTGTGCGGATACCTGGAACAAGGGAGGAACCCGTGGGTGCTCATCCCAAGCTGGGGATACAGAGGAGGCCCCTCATCCACAAGAGCCCCCAGTGATGGGACACCCAAGAGCAGAAACCTGAGGACAGAAATGTGTCTGGGTCTGGGACAGGGTAGGCCAAGGCTAGGATGGCAGCAAGGGAGAGAGCAGGAAGGATCTGCTGGTGGAGGAAGCTTGGAGCTTCAGGGCTGTGCAGGGGGACAGGAGGAGGCTGAGCTTACCTTGGGCCTTCCTTTCTGCCTTCCCTGGGGTGCAGCCAGTGTCATTTGTGCATAGGCCCCCTTCCGGGTGCTAAGGGAAGGGAGAGTTGCTGGTCCTAGGCCCCTTGGGTGGGTTCTAAGAAACTCTCCTCTCACCCCCAGGGCCCTAGGGAAGTCGTGGGGCAATCTTGGAGCACCTTGGGGTGAACTTTGCTTACAGCTTCCTCCTCCCCCCAGACCCCTCCCAGGACCCTTCTGGGCTCATGTCCAGCTGCCCTATTACCAGTGTCAGCTGGCAGGGAACAGGGACATTAGGGTTTGGGGATTGGGTGAGCACGGAGGCTCAGCACCTTGCTTGACACACAGCTGGGAGGGAAATCTCGGATTGTTACTTCGTGTGAGTCTATGCCTAAAATTTCACCACTGCAGTCTCCTTGGGAATCCTATCTTCAACCCCCAGGGGGACCTTCTCTTCCATGTTATTTTTCCCTGGGTCCAGGAAGCGGGGAGAGGGGATGGGTAGCAGTCCTCACCTCTGCACAGTAGCCTTGAACCTGCCGGGGGGTTGCAATGAAATTCGTCATGATCACAAAGGAGCTGTCCCCCTGGAAGTGAGGGGCAGGGGAGGGGAGACCAGGGCTCTGAGTTGGGAGAACAGCACCCCCCCAGAACCTAAGCACTGCCCCAACAAGCCCTCAGAATCCACATGATACCCAGCGGCCTCCATAACAGATGATGGCAGAGTGGGATGATATAACAACCTGTTTTTGGTGGTTAGGGAAGCTGAGGCCCAGAGGGAGATAGGAGCTGGACTGGTCCCATCTGTTATTGGACAGAGTCCAATCCTGCTCCGAGCCAGGCCCTGTGGGTGGAAGGTGTATCCCTGAGCCAGCTCACCTGGGCTGGGAAGACGTAGTCAGCTACATCCCAGACTTGGGGGCCCAGGCCTGGGAGCTGTGTCACGGCCAGACCCTTGAGTTTCACAGACACGCTGCTGATGAGGCCACTTGAGGTCTGGTAGCCTTTCTCGTAGACAAACACCCACCTGTGGAGTGTTTTGGGGGTTAAAACGACCAGAGCTGTGCAGAACCATTCAAAGATGGCATGAGGTTACATGGGCTGCTGCCCTTGCTGGCACCAGCTAGACACGTCAAATCCTTTGCCCTCCTGTCTCCAGAAGCATCTCTGAGCCACTCTTTGCTCCTAAAGCTAACATCTTGGGCTGGGGGCAGGAGAGCCTCACCTGCCTCCCTGAGCTGGCCTGTACCTGAAGTTCCACCCTGCTTTTCCCCCGGAAAATACTAATTCCCAGGGAGGAGAACTGCTGAAGGACTCTCTCAGATCCTTTTCCAAGAAGCAGGATTTTCTGGGGCCTGGAGGCCAAGCTTCTGAGACCATAATCCTTATGCCAGAGTTCTCCTTCCTTCCTAAGATTCTCCCACTGAGACCTAGCAGAGCATGATGGCTGAGAACCTGGTATTTGGTGCCCAAGAGCCTGCATTGGAACGCCAGCTACACTACCCATGGCTGTGTGATTTGGGATAAACTCTTCAATCCCTCTATGCCTCAGTTTCCTCATCTGTAAAATGGGAATAATAATAATAGTACCAATATTACTTGTGGCTTAATGCACATAGATCACTTAGAGTGGGGACTGGCAGGTGCGGTAAGTGCTGTAGAGACATTAGCTATGATTATCTCAGCCACGCTGGGAGCCCCTGGCAAGGGGGACTGGAAGAGAAACAGAGGGGGGCAAGTGGCCCTCAGAAGAGCTTGTGTTATCTGGCTCCATTTGAGGCCTTTGTGGGAGTGACTCAGGCTGGAGGCCTCCCAGCTGTCTTGGGACATTCTGGCCTTCCCTTCCAGCATGAAGAACCCCTGTTGTTTTAGGTTCTTCACTTTCCATCTGGGAGGTTCAATGAAATTTACCTCCGTCCTAACCTTGGGGGCTGGAGGGTGGGGCACACGACCAAGGCTTGCCAATCAATGTTCCATCGCCCTAGCAACAGTGATGGGTCTAAAGATGGACACACAACCTGGGGAGTTTCAGCAATGAGGCCAGGGTTTTTCTGGGAATTACTTGGAAAGAGACATCCTTTCTGCAGGATAGCAAAACAATGTAGCTATAAGACCAAAACTAAGGTTAGGCATTTTGCTACCTCACGGAGAGAGTAAACCTGAGAATGAAGCCAACTTAGAGGAAAGTCAGGCCAGGAGATGGAGAGGGCAGCCTCCTGATAATGGTTGAGCTCCTGGATCTAGCCATGCCTGAGGCATGTTAAAAAAAATTTACTTCTGGACTTTTCTGTTACATTAGCTAATAAATTCCCTTTCTTTATTTAAGCCAATTTGGGTTTGGTTTCTGTTACTTAACAACTGAGGATCCTGGGTATGCCCCATTTCCTTCAGGAGAGACTGCATGGAGATTCAGGGTAACTCTGTGTGTGTGTGTGTTTGTCCATGTGTGGTGCCCGTCAGAGTGTGTAGCTATGTATCTCCAGGGGAAATCTGTAAGCACACCTGTGGCTGTGTCTGACTGTAGGCAGGTATGTTTATATCCCCTTCATCCCTCCCCCTACCCTCAGCCCACCTGTCCAAGCAGAGCTCAAAGCCTCTCTCCTGCGTCCCAGAGCTCAGGCCTGGTAGCAATTCTCTGGGCATCTTAGTCCCAGAGCTTAGCTTTTTGGGGGCTGTCTTCCTGCCCCAGGGCCCAGAAGTCATCCCACCCGTCCATCCCTCTCCAGTCCCATAGTCCATTCTTCATCTTCTTTAAGTCCCTCCCCCAGCCTGGCTCTGGAGGTGCCCCCAAGCCTAAGCATGGTCACTGCTGCCCCCTGCAGGTCCCAGATGGAAACAGGTGAGGCATGACAAAGGCCTCGAGTCCTCAGTGCTTCCAGCCTCATCAGGGAGAGTTGGGGACATCACCTACTGCTACCCTCCTTAACCTCTTTCCTCCAGGGACGATTCTGGATTAATGCCCAAGCTCAGAGGAGCTGTTGGGGGTGATGGGGAGCTGCTCCATGTCCTGATCCCCTATAAGAGGGTCACAGGTCTCCCTCTCTGCAGCCCCCACCCAACATCTCAATAGAATTTCTCTCTGGGTCCAATACCAACTCCTTACAGTATAGATGGGGAAACGGAGGTCTGAGGGAATGTCCTTCCCAAGTCAGGGGCAGACCCCAGGCTTGAGGTCCCGGCCCAGGTCTCTGCCCCTCTCCACTGAACAGCCCAGCATCAGCATGTCTGCTAGGAGGCAGGAGAGTGGAGCCACACCACGGCTGTGTGCAGGGGCTGATACAGTCACTCTTGGCTATGCCCGCCCCCGTGGACTGTCAATCCTGGGGGTAAAATGGTAAAGTCAATCTGACATCAATGACCTCGGTTCTGATAATAATGGATTAACCGTGGCATCAGCCCCCCGCACCCATGCTTACCTTGACCTGGCCTAGCTGTCACCATCAAGGGGGTCTGATGTCAAAGACATGAACATCTTCAGAAGTCCCTCCTTTTCCAGACATTATCTTTCTCATTCTTTCCACCTCATCCTCAGCAATACCCTGTCCTGAGTCTTTTCTCCGACAGCCCCTCATGGAAGACGGCACATAGTGGACTGGCCAAGAAGGACTGGCCAAGTGCCCCCCCTACCCTCATCCCCACCCCCACCCCCAGGGAATAGGAGCCAAGATTAGGGTATCGGCACTGCTGCTTGGCAGCTGTGTGACTTTAGCCTCACCAGGCTAAGGACAAAACCTCTCTGAGTCCTGGCTTTCTCAGTAAAACAGAGTTGATGGCACCTACCTCAAAAATGCTGTTCATTCAACAAATATGAGCAAGGCCCTACCATGCACTCAACTGTGGGCTGGGCCCCAGGAAGAAAACAAGTCTAGGTGACTAGGGGATGTTCTCATGAGTTCTCTTTAAGGAAATGACCATGCAGTAGGCATGTGATAAATAATTCTCTTATTTTCACTGTCTCGAGTCAGTGATTTCTCTCTAAATGTCCATCTGCCCCCATGGCCCTGGCTGCCATCCTCAGCCCAGACAGAACCTCGTGCGAGCTGTCACAGATACATTGTGTCCCCAGATTTTTATCCCTACTTCTGCACCTCTCCTGAGAGATCTAATTCCACACATTCATTTAGTGATTCAACAAATACTTATTTGTTATTTATTCACTGTTCTAGGCACTAAAAATACAGAAGTGAACAAAACAAACCAAAATTCTGCACTCAAGGAACTTACATACATGTCTACATGGCCCACTGCTTTGTGACACACATTCCTTCCCTGTTTCTTGGTCCCTCACCCCAGATATCACACAGGCACCTCAAACTCAAACTCAACCCTTTGCAAAACAGGCTGGCAGTTCCTCAAAAAGTTAAACATGGAATTACCCTTGACTCAGCAATCCCACCCCTAGGTATGTGCCCAACAGAACTGAAAATATGTCTGTGTGAACACTTGTATACAAGTGTTCACAGCAACATTATTCATAAGAGGCAAAAGCGGAAACAACCCACATGACCATACACTGATGAATGAACAAACCAAATGGGGTATGTCCATACAGTGGAATATTATTCAGCCAGAAAAAGGAATGAGCTACTGATACATGTTACAACCAACATGGATGAACCTAGTAAATATTATGTTAAGTGAAAGAAGCCAGACGGGAAAGGCCGCATATTATATGATTTTATTTATATGAAATGTCCGGAGTAGGCAAAATAGGCTGTAGAGAGAGAAAGAATGGAGGGTGATTGCTAAGAAGTGTAGGCTTTCTTTTTTGGACTCGTGAATATTTTGTGGACCTAGATAGTGGTGGTTGTACAACTGTGTGATTATACTAAAACCACGGGGTTGTATATTTTTAAAGGGTGAATGGTATGGCATTTGACTTCTATCTCAAAACAAAAATTCAGTGGGACCAACCTGAATGCCTCATGTCCCCACCGAACTTGCCCCTCTGGTGCCTTCATCTTGGAAGACGGCACCATACCTACTGTATCCCCCTCAAAGCCCAGGTATCATCCTCATACCCTCGTTCTCCATTATCCCCACATTCTTTGGGGCAGATGCCAAGGGAACTTGGGCATGGGACGGGAGGGTAGGTTGTGGCTGGTGGGACACAAGGTGTACCCATGGACTGTAGGCAGCAGTTGACCAGCCCAGGCACATGCTATGGGGCACAGAAGCCTTGGGGAGGGCTAAGACCAGACTCCAGGCATGAGAAGGACTGAATTCACAGCTGGGACCCATGCTGAGTGTTCAGAGGTTAATCAACCTGCAGTCTGCAGATAAGTCAGGCTGACAATTTGTGTTTTTAAACATTTTTAATGAGGCATTTTTAATGCCTCTTCACAGCTGCCCACTTCTGGCCTCCACCCCCACCCCAACACCTGCCTGCCCTGGGCCTTCCCCTGATAGACATCCTTCTATGGCTCCCCACTACCCTCTATGGCTCCCCATGTTCCTCAGCCTGGCGTTCAGAGGCCTGGATCAGTGGCTGTTCTCACCCTCCACTTCCTTTCCCTTCAGTTCTCTCATTATCCATAGCCTAATCCTAGTGACTCTTTTGCTGTTCCTTTCCTGCCCCAGGACCTTTGACCATACCTTGCTTTCCAGCATGAGTGCCTGGACCATGTAGTCACACAACCAGACTCTACTAATCAAAGTATCTCATTTCTTTGACCATAACAATTGGTTTTGTGGTAGGCCCTTGACCTAACCCCTGCCAGTAAGAGTTGGATCTGGGACTTTTGCTGGAACTCTGGAAAATGATACAGTCTTATGCCCCAGGGATGGCTAAGCTGGTGGGACATCAGCCTGGAGTTGCTGGGGGACATTTTGCCACCATGAGGACAGAGAGACTGCCTAAGAATGAAGCCCAGAGGCTTGCAGAGTGGGGATGGCAGAGTGGGGAAGGGGAGAAGATCCTGGCTTCTTTGGAGAACCTAAGTGGGACCAACCTGAACTCCCCACCATTTCCCTGTGGAACTTTCTCTTCCTGTGCTCTCATCATGGAGGATCCAGCCAGGCCTAAAGCCTGCTTTGATTTTTTTTTTTCCAATTATATAAACCACTCAATAGCCCCACTCTTCACTAGGAACCAAAGAAGTCCTGGCCAACTCATTCTTCACTCCTCATTTTTCCTTTGCCTACCCTGTACCCCACCTTTTTCTCATGGAGCCCAACACAGAAATAGGCACAGAGAAGATGCTGTAGAAATGTCCCTGAATGCATTTTTCCCAGCAATAATTTGTATCTATCCTAATCCCTGATTGGTGTGTTCCAGGATTCATATGAAAATCTTAGAAGCATGTGAAATTATCAAGCACTCTGTGTGGAGGTGCACAGGGGGTTAGGAAAGCCAAGAACAGGCTTTCCTGGACTATAGCCCCTAGGCTTCTTTGCTCAAGGTGGTTCTACCACTGTGTTGCCTCTTTCAGGAAGCCTTCCCACACTCCTCTTACCAAGCAGCATTCACAAATCCCACTGGGACTCTCCTGTGAGCTGCAGCCAGACCTCTCTCTTCTCCAAACCAGAGCCCTCCAGGCAGGGACATATCCCAGTACACTCTTGTATGGGCCTGATAGGTCATAGATGACAGCCCACAGCCTATATGCTGAGTTCCAGAGAGCGCATCACCACCCAGGAGATAGTTCTAACTGCAAATTAACCATTTAAAAATATTTTAATGTTTATTTATTTACTTTGTGTGTGTGTGTGTGTGTGTGTGTGTGTTTGAGAGAGAGAGAGAGAGGGAGAGAGAGAGAGAGAGAGAGAGAGAGAGAGACCACAGCAGGGGAGGGGCAGAGAGACAGGGAGAGAGAGAATCCCAAGCAGGCTCCACACTCAGTGCAGAGACCAACTCGGGGCTTGATCTCAGACTGCAAGATCATGACCTGAGTCAAAATCAAGAGTTGGATGCTTAACCAACTAAGTCACCCAGGCGCCCCACAAATTAACCATTTTAATTTGAGCCCAAAAGAGTAACAGCTTAGCTCAGCCCACTGGGGCCTCAGGCCCACTTGCTCGCTCCACTTGCCATGGATTTCCCAGAAGAGTGTGACTGATAGAGAACACAGCCTCAGTTTCCCTCCTCAGAGTCTGTTCGGGTTCTCAGCATCTCAGCCTCTCTGCCTCCATCTCAGTAATTCTCCATCTCTAAGTCTCAGGACCTGTCTCTTCATCGGAATGGTTGTGCTCCAATGTCTGTCCCTCTGTCCAGTTCTGTCTCTCTGTCCGTCCATCCCCCATCTTGTTTGTGCCCTTGTCTCTGGAATGCAGGAGTCTGGCTCTTCTCCCATGCTCCCTTTTGTACCCTGCAGCAACCACAGGACCAGACAGACAGCGGCCTTGGGAAGGGGTGGGGGGGGGGTAAGTAAAGAAAGGCCATTCCTCCTCAGGAATGTGCCTGTGTACAATATCTTTAGAGGGGATCTCCCCGCCCTTGTTTTGTGGAACAGCTGGGAACTTGAAACCTGAGATTGTAAGACCAAGTCCAGGCTGGTTTCCATCTCCAGCTGAGTGGTTAGCAAAGCAGTGGGCAGTGGCCAGATGAGGGTGCCAGAGACAGCAGGAGTTGGACGTCTGGGCTTGTGGGTGGGGTTGTGGGGGGGTGGGTATCGTAGGACACCCTGCCTTCCTCTCTCTGCTATACGCTTGGGCAAGTCGGTACCCCTCTCTGAGGATGTTTCCTTTCCAGGATCTCAAGGCCAACTTTGGAAACTTGCAGCTGGATTCAGAGCTGGTTCAGCCTCTTTCTAGTTGTGAGATCCACACTAAATCACTCATTGTCTCTGAGCATCACCAACACTGAGGAGGCCACATCCATTTGGAAACTGAGTAGACTGTCCTTGGGAGGGAGGAAAGGAAGGAGGGAAGTAGGCAGGTCCCTGTTACTGGAAGTATGTGTTCAGGACTGAATGGTGGCTTGGGGCATATGGTGCAGCTAGGGGTGGGGTGGTGGGAGGGGAGGACTGTCCCTTTCCCTCTGACAGGCTGTGACCAACACACAAGAGGGTCCTGGTGCTGGTCCCAGTGCTGACCTGAAAGCAGAAATAGGGAGCCACGGGGGTCACAGTGAGGACAACTGTCTCCCATCTCTTTGGGTGAAGGATGGGCTGGGCCTGGGTGGGCAACCTCTCTTTTCCCTGGAGGATCAGGAGCGCAGCTAAGGATGAACTTTTAAGCCTGTCCTGTGCCTGGCATCATAGCATCAGTGCCTCACTGCAAAGTTCTCAGAGCCCGTGTGAGGTGGGAAAGGAGAAGGCAGCACCAAGTCTTGGGGGCAGGAGGTCCCAGTTCTAGCTGGGACCCACTGCTCCTTTCTGGAGGAGCTCACATGACATTGCAGATGTCAAACTGGTCTGTGAGCAGCGGGGAGGCAGAGGCTGAAGGTATCAGAGGCCTAGGTCCTGGCTCTGACTCCATCTGACCAGCTCTGAGACCTTGGGGGCCAGATGGGGGTAGAGGGAAGGCTGTTTTGGATAACAGAGGCCCTGGAGGGCCCAGAGAGATATGGTCACTGTTTGGCCTCCTGGTCAGCCTGCCCTGGGCTCCAGTCAGCAGTCCTGGTTTGGTCCCACAGCAAAAATGGGGATATGGAGAGCAGAGGGGCAGGGCCCTCAGAATCACAGAGCAAAATGATTCTGCCGGGCATCCCTCAACCCCTCAGCAGGAGCTGAAACCCTTTCAGTGGCCCTGGGGCCTTCAAGAACCCTTTGCAGCATCACTGTGAGTGGACATGATGATCTCCCCACCTCCACACACATGCAGGGACGAACATGTAAGGTAGCTAGCCACTTTAGCCACAGGACATGCACATGTGGATACCCAACCCCAGGGACACACCCAGTAGGCACATGCCCAGACACATGAGAACACATGCATCCACACAGAGCTCTAGGTACAACACAGATACATACACCACACACACACACACACACACACACACACACACACGTGCTCACACAAGCGCACACATGGGTAAGCCCCTGCCAGGCCTGTCTTGGCTTCTGGGACAGCAAGACTGACTTTAAGAAGATGGCCTTTGCACGGTTCCCAGGACAGCCAGACTGCAGGGGACTCCCACCTTACTTTTGCCTCAGCGGGACAGGTCTCAAGATGCCCATAAAGGAGCGGTCATCCCTGCAACCTGAACTGACCTCCAACCTCTGCCTGACATGCCACCGTTTAGGTGCCAGGTGTTCTGAATTTGGAAGTTTCTTTGCTCTGAGGGTCTCAAATATTGCAGGATGCCTCTAATTTAGGCGGGGCAGGTGGAAGCAGGGCCTTTCCCTCTTTGGCCTATAAAATGGGGTGCGGCCTCCATCTCTTAGTAGTGGCCAGCTTGGCTGGGTGGTCAGAATTAAGACTTGGATGTGGTTTGCTGGGGCCCTGGCCTCCAGCGCCACTCACCACTTGAAAGACTGTTAACAGTGAGTCAGTTCCTTAGAACCCAACGGCTTTGCTTCTTGTTCACCATATGACCCAGAGCAAGGCTTCCCTTCTCTACCTTAGTGTCCCCATCTTGACAGTGAGTTATCAGGCTTCCATTCTTTCCGAATAGCATTACAGTTTGTCACGGAGGATGACAACCGATGGAGAGAAAGAGGGGCTCGTTGGGATCCTGGGGGGCATCCCCGAGCCTGGAGAAAAGGCCCAGGTTGGGAGCTGGTGCAAGAGGGTGGCAGTTAGGGGGCCCAGACTCACCCGATGACGTAGACCAGAACCACGAACTGGATCAGGCGGAAGACGACGCCCACCTTCTTGTTGCGCACGAGCACCATTCGGGGAGTGTCATACTCAAAGAAGAAAGCAGACAGCTCATCCTGGAGCCGCTGTGCCATGGTGGGCCAGGCTAGGGGCTGAGAACTGAGCGCCTTGCACAGCCTTTGCTCTTGAGGTGAGACCACCGTCAACGCCCACGTCTACAGTGGAGCTTCTAGGGGTTTCCTGGTCCCTTAGGAAGGGTAGGGCAAGGCAGCTTGGGGCCAGAGGTCAGGAGTCAGGGGTTAGTTGGAGGCATTTGGATTGAGAAGGAGAATCCTTGGGTGGTCAGAGCAGCTCTTGGCCCCTGGCAGGCAATGGACTGTGGGCCAGCCCTGTCTGTGGACAAATAAATTCCCAAAGATGGATGGGGGCGGGGCTAGTGGGGCCACCCAGGCCCAGCCCCACTGCCCCTCCTGGCTCCGCCTCGGCCCTGCTGAGCCTCCGGAAACAGAAGCTGTTGGCAGGAAAACCACAGGCCACTCGTCACAAGGCAAAGATAAAGCTGTCAACCCCCAACGAACCTGGCAGAACAGAACAGAGCAGGGCCAAGGGCTTGGGTGGAGTGGCCTCAGGCTGAAGCCCTCCCCAAACCGGGGATCCATCCCCATATCCAAACATCCTTCTCATTCTACCTGTGCCCCCAGGTGGGGAGCTCTGTCCCTGGGAGGTTTGCGGCCAGGAGAGCAGAAGAGGACGTAGGACATTTCTGGTCCAGCTACCTGATACTTCCAGAGCCTGTGACAGGACCCCCACCTCTGTCCTTGTAGACCACCTTCCATCCACCTGTCCGAGTCCAAGCCTGGCCTGTGCCCAACCAACCTTAGCATTGGGCTGGCATCTCTATAGCTTACCTCTCCTCTCCCATCACCTGCCCTGTCCTGTCCTAGCCAGGCCTCCACCTCCCTGAAACAAGCAGAGGGAGGCAAGTGCCTAGAAGAGTCAAGGGCCACATCAGTTACACATTGCCATTGGGCTCCCTCAGATGCATCCGGGTAAGCCTAACAGCAGACGGCCTTGGTTAATATCCTTGGCTTTGCCACTAGCTGCCTGTGAGGGCTTGGGTAATTTGCCTCACCTGTCTGAGCTTGTGTCCTTATCTGTGAAATGGGGATGATAATGGATTTCTTTCATAGGTAGAGGCCCTAGCCAGGTGAGTCCCAATAATGCTGAGGACAAAAAAAAAAAACAAAAACAAAAACAAAAACCAGAGGCCACTATTGATCTTGGGGTACAGCCCCTCTGTACCCCTGTCTTCAACCCCAGCTCAGGGCAGGAATGCAAGGTCCTGGGGACTGGGATGGGGCAGAGGCCTCATGTTGGCTTTTGGAGCCAGAGGCCTCCTCCGACCCCATGCCTTGTTTTGCAGATGAAGAAATGAGCTCAGAGAAGAGAAATGAATTGCCCAAGCTCACCCTGGGTGGTACTGGAGGCTTCAGCTTGAAGCAGGAAGGCCTTGCTGGCTGCCCCTCAAACCAGGCCAGGTGTCCTTGGGACTTCCTCAAGAGGTGGGAGTTGGAGGCTGGGTGTCCCAGGGGTGTGGGGCGCTCCCCTGCAGTCCAAACTGCCTCACCCTGAGGGCCGATAAGAGTCTTCTTCATGGCTGGGAAATTAGCTGGGAAATTGCTCTAGTCAGGGAACCATACCCAAGGGCTGGAAATCCCAGGTGTGCCTGAGCAGAGCTGCTCTCTGGATGGCAAAGGCCCCAACCGAGGGCAGGTCCGTGGCCTCTTGCAGCACCCTGGGCCAATCCCCCTTTCAGACAGATCAGTCTCGCCAATCTCAGACTCAACTGTGTGTCCAATGCCACCGTCAAGCGGGGCAGGCCAGAACCATGTCCTGGGATTTTCTAAGCAAAAAATCCAGAGATGCTGGGAGCCAGACCTAAGGGGATCACATCCCCTCGGCCTGGTCTTGATCCCACATAAAAGGGCCTATTCTCTTTCCAGCTGATCCCGTGGCTCTTGGAATAGCAGGTCCCAGGACATGAATTGCTTGTGATGAAGAGCCGGGGTGGATGCTGGCATTACCCGAGCCATCTTTGTATCCCTCTCCTCCCATGATTCCTGGATATTAAGGAGGGCAGCCGGCACTTAGGTGAGGGGAGGAGGAGGGGGCAAGGGAATTCAGGCAGTCATCCTCCAATCTGTATCTGCCCTTTGGATACCATCACCGTGACCTCCTCCACCTCCTCCTCCTTCTTCTCCCCTCTCCCCCGTTCCAAGGAGCCAGCCTTGCTGACAGACAGATGGACCAATGGACAGATGGCTTCCTTTGCCTGGCTAAATTTAGTGGCCGGTGGGGTGCAGAGGGGGCCTCTGCTCATCCTGGAGGCCAGCCCAGGCCCTCAAGGGGTTTCGGCACAAGGCTCCAATGGGTCTCCTTAGCTACTCAGACACCCTTGTTTGGAGCACACACATCTGCTCCTGTTAGAGCCTCAGTTCTTGACCCTGACATTCAGAAAACAGACTGTCATGGAGGATTATTTCGCTTGAGGTTTTCATATCTAGAGCACGCCCCAAAGAAAAAGAAGTAAAAGCAATTGCATTTCTCTTCCCAGATCTCTTTTTTCCTAGTAACTTTGCCAGAGTAAGAGAGGCAGCTGATAGGATCAATGCATCTTTCACTGGTTCTAAAATGCATCTTTCCATCCAGGACTATGTTTTCCCGCCCCTGCCCCCACTCCAGCATCCCCAGGGACAGACATCTGTGATTGTTCTAGGCATTGTGGGGAGCAGGGGTGGGCAGGGCAGGGGTCAGAGTTTACAGGGGATGTGGTGCTTTCACACTCCACAGATTTTATTTAAAACAGCCCTGTGATGTAAGCACCGAAACCCCCATTTTACAGATAAGGAAACTGAGGCTCTAGAAATTGAGTGCCTTGGCTAAGTAGCTCCCATGCTGGCCAGTGGCTGGAGAGGAGGCTCCCCAAAGTCTGAGAGCTTGGCCCAGAGCCCACCCCGAGACTCCAGTATTTGAGAGCTGCCAGACCTTATAAGCCCAAAGGCCAAGTGGCTGGCTCTGGTATTGGGCCAGACCTTGTAGGGAGACAAAGCAGTGCTGCCAAGCCCTCAGCCCCAAGACAGCCTCCTCTGCCTGGCTAAATTTAGCCGCTCTATGGAGTGTAGAGGGGGCCTGTGTCCGTCCTGGAGGCCAGCCCAGGCCCTCAAGGGGGTCAGCACAGATTCCAATGGTCTCCTTAGCCATTCAGGGTCCCAGAGTTGCAGGGATAACACCTCTGCTTGAAGAGTTCAGGCCAGTCCCCCACACCGGGCCCGTCGGTGTCCCAGGGCTCGCTCAACGCCACTCGACTCCTTAGATGATGGCCAGAACAGGGCCCTGGGCCAGTGTACAGACACTGTCAAGCGGAGGTTGTAGGGGACACTGCCAGGCATTTATGGGGAGGCCACAGCAGGGGTCCTCATGGTTGGCCTCTCCCAGACCTTGCACTGCTTCTCTGGCCTCTTCTAACCTCCCCAGCTGTGGGCCATGACCTGGCCGGAGCCCCTTCTCCCCAGCATCTGAGGCATCACAACCCCCTGGTTCTCCTCCATCCTTTTGAGTCATTTCCTCTTGGTCCGCATCCACTTCCTGCCCCTGGAATATGGGGACTCCTTGGGCCGACCTAGGTCCCTGCCCCCTAAACACTGAGCGCTCCTCGGGAGGCTTGTCTCCTTGCCTCCTGATGTTGCTGAAACTTTTACACCCACATGGCAGCCACGTGCCCACCCACCTCCTCGGGCTCCTACCTCTATCTTTTCTTCTAAATCCAACTGTATTGAGGAGTAACTGACATACAATAAAATGTACCCATTTTAGGCACAGAGTTTGATGAGTTTTGACAAATGCATGTAACCCCCACCCCCACCCCTGTCATCTGTCACCTTAGAATGTTCCCTCCTGTTCTTTTGCTGTCAATCTCTCCCCAACCCCCAGCCAATTACTGATCTGTTTTGTCACTAGATTTGTTTTGCTTTTTCTAGAATTTCATGGAGGTGGAATTGCACAGTATGAGCTTCTTTCACTCAGCACAAGGGTTTTAAGCTTCATCCATGCTGTGGCATATATCAATAGCTTGCTCCTTTTTTTCACTGAGAAGTATTCTGTCGTATGGACATACCACAGCTTGTTGTCCTTCCCCCGTTGATGGCCATTTGGGTTGTGTTCGGTTTGGGGCTGTGATGAGTAAAGCTGCCACAGACAGTTGAGTTCAGTTCTTTGTGTGGACGTTAGGTCATTTTCTGATTTTGTACCTCCATTTCTCCCGGTACGGCCCCAACGAGGTCTCTCCTACCCCTGTGAGGGGTGTAGCATGGGAGGCATGGGAAGCACAACATGGGCCAATGGAGGGGGCAGGAAAAGGCCACGGACATTTTGGCAGCTGCCATCCCTGAGCCAGTGCAAAGTGAGCCGGGGCTTGCCCCAGAACTCCCTCTTGGGTGAGTGGCTGTGAGGTAGGAAACCTCTGTTTACCTTGGCTGCTCCATCCTGACCTGCCAGGCTCCATGCTGTGGGCTGGCAAGGCTGGGTTTGTGCAGGCTTGGGTGGGGGCAGAGGTGAAGCCGGCCTGCCCATGACCTCCAGCAGCTGATGGAAGTCCTGGAGCTGCCCTGTCTCCTAAGCAAGCCCCCCAAGCCCATCTTAGCTCCACACTCTGCCTATACATCATGAGGAAATCAGCTACATAGTCAGGCTCTCAGAGTCTTGGGGATCTTTTATCCGTAAAATGGAGCCCTAACCCCTGGCTTGGCCCATCTCAAGGAGCTGGCTGGGCACCCAGGGAGATGCAGAGTATGCAGAGGTTTGGGGATCTGAGAGGTCCTAGTGATGGACCACGCAGAAGGAAGCATCCTGCCCATCCTTGGCTCCAGCTGTGAGCCGTGTGCCAAATCTTGCCCTTCCCCCCACATAAAGTCTAGGAGCTCCTAAGGGCGAGTTCTGTCTCTTCCAGTCATGGCTGGCTTCATGGATGTGTGCTCTAGGCAGGTGCACTGGACCCCATGCTCAGAAAGGCCCTGGTCTTGGTTTTAATGCTCTGCTGTCACTGTTATGAAACTCTTACTTTTTAAACAAAGGGCTCCGCATTTTCATTTTGTACTCAGCTCGCAAATTCCAAAGTCAGTCCTGTCTCTGGCTCTGTGGGCAGGGCCTGATTTCCCTTCCCAAGGCAGCTGGGCAAAGGATTAGATACAGAAACTTCATGAATGAATCTCCCCTATAGAGGAAGGAAATCAGGTAGATGGGGACGCACAGCTAATTCCTTTTGCAGAGCCCCTGCTCCCAGAGGGCAGGGTCACTTGGGTGAGTCAGGAGTTAATATCAAGCAGCCTCTCAAAGGCTCTTGGACAATGTGAGCTGAAGGAAGCCATGGAGAGGTGCCTTTGAGCTGGGCTTGGAAGGGTCAGAAATTGAAGGCATCCTTGGGGTTCAAGGAGGGCAAGGAAGCAGAGCGAGAAACCTCAGGGAGAGATTCAGGACCCACAGAATAGTCAGGGCTGGAGGCCCCTGATATTTAGGTTCCAGGCCTAGCCCTGCCCCAGACCAAGTCCTAAACCCCTCCCAGCCTGTTTCCTCACTGATGACATGTGAGTCTTAACATGTGCAGGGGGTTTGAACACATGCACCAACTATCAAGTGCTGTCCCTGTGAGGAGCAGAGTTGTGTCTCTGCCATTTGGGAGTGGCTGGGGAAGTCAGTGCCTTATCTCAGAGGAAGAGGGCAATCCCTGGCTGGCAATGTGGGAACCCCAGACCTTGACTCTTGTTCCCAGAGGTGAGGTGGGTATAGCTGGTGACAGCTCAGGTAGACCCATGGGCAGATGGTGGAGCCACTCATTAGGAAAACAGATGGTGATGATCCTCCATTGCCCCCGGCACTCAACCTTTATTTCTCTACCAGCTTCACGTCAACAGGTGGGTTCAGGGCCCTCCCACCGTCCCCCACCTCAAGATCTGCCTTCCCTTCAGCAGGACAGAAGCAGAGAATCTCTGTGGGCTAGTGCCCAGGGGAGCCCCGCCTGACTGAGAGAGGGGAGGGAAGAAAGGTGTGGTAAGAGGCCACAGAGCCTGGAGCCCATTTGTCTGCAAGGCAGGCTAAGGGCGCTTTTTGATTCTGGGGACCAGGACAGGGATGTGAGTCTTGATTTACACATAAAAGAATCACTTGGTATACTCTCCAGGAGGGGTGAGGATGTACATTGACCCACTGTTTTCTTCCATGCCTAATTTTTGCCAGAGGGGCAAGAGCCGAATTAAAAGAACATTTATGTCCGTCAAACGCTCTTTTCCCATCATCCAACATGATCCACGATGGACACACATTCTTCCAGCAATGAGGGAGGGAGAGTAAGTGCTGTTGGGTAACTAGCCATTCTTAGTGACATCCTTTCAGCTCACGGATATGTGGGGTTGGAGGTGAAGAGTGAGGCCAAGAGTCTAGAAGACTCAGAATCACCCAGCCATGCAGACTGTGGGATGGTGCACACAGGGTTGAGCTGAGAGGGCACAGTGATCAGGTACCCAAGGATGTCTGGGGTCTTAGGCACCAGGGACATGGAGGGCAAATCCAGCCTCTGCTTGGCAGACTGGACAGCAACGAGACTTGGCATGTCTCATTTGCTTAGGACAGGGAAATCTCAGTCTGGGAGTGTCCAGAACTGAGGCAGCCGAGGCAGCCAAGCCAGCTGTCTCCTGGGAAGGGGATCCTTACCCAGCACCCCCGCGCACCCCCCCCCCGCCCCACTACTACCATCTCCCTCCCACTGACCCTTCAACCCCCTGCACATATAAACAGTAAGAGGCTCAAACCCTCACGTGCCAACTTTGTGGGAAAAGAGCAGAGTGGAGGGGGGTTGTCTGCCCTCACTGTGCACAGCTGGGCCCAGATGTCCTCCCCTTCACCGCCCCCCATCCCGCTGACCAGGCCCCAGACCAGGCACTAAGTGAGAGGTCAGAGCTAGCAGGAACTCCAGGAGTCCTCCATCAGTACAGAAGCACCAGTGACCAAGTAAAATGCCCAGCCTCCAAGCAAGGGGGTGCCTGCTCCAGAATGTGCTCATAGATCTGGGGGTAGAGGCCTCTGCATGTCTGGATCTGCTTCCAGCTCTGGCTTCTGGGCAGGCCCCTCCTAGGCTGCTGCTCTGGAGCCGGAACGTCAGGGGTGAACTTCCCAGGAGAGTCCCAGAGGCATGAGTTGCACAGCCCCCATGCATATGGAAGCGAGGACAGAGACCCTCGGCAGGGCCCAGTGAGCAAGCGGTGAGCGTGATGGCAGTGTGGGGAGTAGGAGTGAACGCTTGGGCATCATCAGGCTGAGGTACGCACTGGAGACTCCACTCTGTTCCCAGCACTCACTTCTTGTCCTTTTCTTCTGGAAGAAAGACCCGAGGGTATGCTGAGATGTATGTGTGACGGTACACAGCCAGACTGGTTCTGTCTGGCCCCTCCCACCCTCCATTTCTCTCGGGACAGCTGCATTCTCCCGCGGTATCAGTCAGGAGACCCAGTTCCACTGAGTCTTCTGATGCCGCTCCACGTATCCAGCTGCTGCCCGGGCACATCTCCCTGATGCCCTCTGGGCCTCCTTCACTCCACATGTTCTATCAACACCTCCAGCCCACTCCAGGGCGTATTTTCCTCTCAGTTTTCAGTTTGGGGAACCACTACCTAGCATGACGACATCCAGAAACTGGTGGCATGAACTCTTTGTTCATCCCACAGACTCAGGCTTGCTGAGTTTACCACCGATGTCTCTCGAGTTCTCTTCCTCCTGCTGCCCCGTGCCTCAAGTCCTCTCAGCCCTGCTCTCAGCCCCCATCTTACCTCACCATCACCCTCCTGCCCCTGGCATCACGTTACAAATCCAGCCTGTCATCCCCTTTGATGGCTCTCCGTTGCCTTCAGAATAAAGTGCAAGCCCCCCTCGCATTCTGGACTCTCCCAGATCAGCTCCTCTGGGCCTCCCTTCCCCTCGGTCTGGCCCTTTGGCTTCTGCCTGACAGCTGCTCAGTCACACCTAGGTATGGCCAAGAGATGGGGCAAGAGGACCACCCCCCCTCGCCTACCCCCTGCGGATGACCCGGCATCCGCAATTCTCCCCAGGACACATCCCTCATAAATCATAGGGAAGCTTATAAGTATCAGGCCTCAGTAAAACTTCCCTAAAAGGCCACCAGGCTGGCTGGGAATGTAACAGGGTCCCCTCTCTCACCCCCGCCCCATCCGGCTTTAGAAGGCCCAAGGGACTCTGCAGCCACACAGGGCAGAGCTGTCTGGGCTTGTGGCAGGCACACACCAGGCCACCTCTCAGATGTGGCTGCAGGTGCCCAGCCTGAGTCTTTCCTGTGGGCCCCATAGCCACTCCCTACAGCAGGGTACCGCCCTTTCAAGCCAAGCCTCACCAGAACCGTAGTCAACATCTCAGGTTAATGGTGGAGGTGGAGGTGTTGCCCAGGACCAGTTCGCCCTGGGCTGGGACTCAGTGTCTCCCCCTAGACCAGCTCAACACAGCTCATCAGCCTCCCTGCTTTGACCCTCCCATCTGTCCTCCATGGTTACCCCAGTCCCTTCCATGCTTCTACCCTTCTGTGGCTCACACTGCCATGAGGATAATGCCCAGGGTCCTTACCTTGGCATTCGAGGCCCTTTCCACACTGTAGCCGCACTTCTCTACCCTGCACTCTGAGTCCCAGCCCCACTAGAGACGCCAAGCCATGCTAGCCCAGCCCTTTCACCCCCAAGTTCCATCCTCCCCGTTTGAACCTCTGCTTAGATCTTGTCTCTTCTGGAAATCACCTGCAACCCTTAGCCAGCAGGGATTGCTTCTTGCCTAGCCCTTCCAACCTGCCCTGCCCTGTTAGGTGCCTTCCCTCCTCTCAGGCCAGGAAGCTTCCACCATGTGCCAGCCAGTGCCGAACATAGGCTTTTCCCCATTGGCCGAGAAATTTTCTCACTTCTAAGTTTTCTCAAGAAAATGTGCTGAACTCCTTAGCAGATATGGCTGCTAGGGAAGGCTCTCAGGGAAGACAGAGAAACTGCCCGAGCTGCCAATGAGGCCTGACTTCCCAGGTGAGATAGCGTGATCAAGGCCGGCCAGCAGAATTCCTGGTAGGTCACCTCTGTGCTTCAGCCAGAAATGGAGAAGCCCTGGGCCCCCAAGGGTGGAGTTTTAGGTGACAGTCCTACTTCTCCTTCTTCAGCTCCCTAGGAGTGTCCACGGTGGGTGGGTCAGAAAGAACCGTACTGGGGGCAAAATGCCTTGTCTGGCTCCTGCTACCTCACCCGTGGGTCCCAACAAGGCCTTGCTTTGGCTGAGCACCTACTTCCACCTCTAAATGGTCTGGTCACACTATGGACAGACCTGTGGTGGGCCAGCTTCTCCAGAGAAAGAAGGCCAACTTGTTTTAGCCTCTTTAATAAGATAAAATGTTTACAGCGTCTAGGAGGGTTGGCCAGTGTGAGACAGAAGCCGATTGATCGCCTTGGCCCCTATGGAATGACAAGCACGTGATCTATTTATAGCCCTCCCCCCAACTCCAGGCTCCCTCCCCTGGGGCCGTGACACATTCCTGCCTGAGATGACCCTCAAGGACCCAGCTGCTCCAGTGCAGGCCTTGGGCTATAGCTGGGACTAATCCAGACCCTCCCTAGCAATCTGGCCACGGGGCTACCGCCTTGGCTCAAACTCCCAGGAACAGGGAGTTTCTCATCCCTGCCTTCTTCCATTTCTAGGCAGCTCTGGCAGTGAGAAGATGGTGCCTCCCTTGTCCTTGGGAGGTTAGAATCACCTACTCTCTCAGGCTCCTCCACCAGCAGAAGCTGGCAGATGGATGCCATGCCCCAGCCTCCTCCTCTAAACACTGCCTCCAATGCTGACCCTGCCATTCTTCCTCTATTACTGGATCAAGGCAGACCCAGAGCTGTGAGCTTAGAAACAGAGAACGCCCTCTTCCACCCTCCTACAAGGTAACACCAAAGAGGCCAATCCAGTGTGGTCTGGGATCCTGGAGGTGGTCAGTGGCTGCCCACTCCATGCCTGGGAGACTGCCCTGAGAATATCTGCATTAAGACAGGCTGGGTTCAGAGAAGTCAGAGGCCAAGGCCCAGAGAAGAGCACACTGGGCCTGGCCATGCAGGGTGGATGGCAAGTGAGGAGAGCGAGGCAGCAAGGCCCTGAGTAGTGATCCTGCTGGCTGTACCCTTGTAGCACAAGACCCTGCAGGTATCATGAGTCATAGCCACCAGAGCAGAGCCCCTTCTTGTCCTCTACTTGGTGATCCAAGAATACTACTTTCTCTGTATAGACAGGGAGGTTGAAGCTGGCACCAGCCCATTGCCACCTGGGAGCAGAGGCAGGCAGGGAAGTGGGCAGGGAAACAGGCTAGAGGCAAGCAGGGTGGGGAGGGTCTGGGGCTTCCTACTCACCATCCACGTGGTTCCGGGACAGGTACTTGAGGGCCTCATCAAGCAGGATGACAGGCAGAGATATCTGGAGCACCACTACCCACTGGCGCCCACTCAGTGGGGTCACCTGGAAAATAAGCTGGGGAGTGGGAGGTTTGGTTAAGGGAAGGACTTCTCATGTCCCCGCGATCCACCTGCTTCATACACCTGGGCTGCAATGGACCCTACATAAGCAACTCCAAGATGCTCCTTGAGGTCCCACCTCCAGATCTTTGTCCACTCTGCTTCCCCTGCCAGAAGTGCCCTCCCCTGCCCTTAGCCAAGGACAAAATCCTGTTGGTCCTGTTGAGAAGTGGGAGGCATTCTGTACTGGGGAAGAGCATAGTGTTTCCTCCTGCCCTAGCCTTGGAAAATTCCCCAGAACAAGAAGTCTGGTCTCCACCTCTTCTGTTCCCCAAGTCTGAGGGCTCCTGAAGCACAGGCTGTGTGCACCAAGCACCTTCAGATCTCCCCACTCCCAGTCCTCCAGGCTTTCCATAGCAAAAGGGTCCACAGAGGCCCAGTGACCAACCCAGGGCCAGAAATGTTAAAGGAAGGTTTGGACCCTGTTGCAGAAGGGGTTTGGAGTCGGGCAGAAACTCACGGGCAGGGGTGGCACCAGCAGGATGAGGAAGTGCAGGGCCATGGACATGGCCACAGCTGCCAGCAGCCAAGGGTTCAGCCAGGGTGGCATCCGCAGCAGCGACTGGTTCTCCGAGACGCTGCCAATGGTACAGGATACTCATCTTGGGCCCGGATGGGAGCAGGCCCTGCGGTGGGCACCCATCCACCCATGTGGAGGTGCAGGGAGTGGCCTGAGCCTCAGAATTTCCCTAATTGGGCCTGTAGGCTGGAGTGCTTCTGGGAGGCCAGTGCAGCTGGGAGGGATGTGTCACAGTTGTCTGCTCAGCCCCCCAGCAGCCTGTCCTTAGAGCTTGAACCTCCTTTCTCTGTCCCTCAGACCCAATCCTGGCCCCTCCATTTCTTTAGACCCCAGTCTTGGCCCTCATTGTTCCCTAGATCTCAATTCTGGCCCCACTCATCCTCAAAACCCTCTTCTGGACCCCTCTGATCCTCAGCCCCCACACTTAGGCCTCACCCCCCATCCCTCAACCCGCTCCGGGCCCCTCAGCCCAGCCCACCTGTTGAGGGCATTGCACATTTCAATGGTCACCAGCACAGACAAGGCCATGGTTGTGGGGAAGCGTGACTCGAAGACCTCGCAGTCAATGTCAGCAAAGAGTGGGTTGTCCTCGGAGCACTTCAGGAAGTTCCTCTGAGGGCACCAAGGTGGGGTTGGGTGGGGTTGGGGAGAACAGTGGTCAGGGAGGGGCCAGTGTGGGGGAAGAGGGAAGCCTCACTCCGTCCTCAGCCTATATCTGAGGACATAATACAACCAGTGGGCAGGGTGCTGCCATGGGGTGGGCCCAAGGAGGGGTGCCTACCCAGGATGGGGTCAGAGGTACTACACTGTTCCAGAGAAAGGAGAAGCTAGCATTAGGATGGGGAGGACAGCAGACGGCCCTGGGATCAGAGGGAGGATGCAGGCATTACCCTGAAGGTGCTTGGGGAGCCCTGAATACTGGGGATGCAGGACTGAGGGTGGTGATTACCTGAGACCACAGAATAAATAAATGCCTATGAAAACCAATCAGCCAAATTGTTTGAATAGAATTCACCTTTGGTGGGTAGACAAAGGCTGCATATACTCCTAATCACCATTAAATAAGACTCCACTCATACTTCCCTCCAATTCTGCCACTGAAATTGAGCTCTACCACACTTGCCTTTTGCTTACAACACGGATTAATGAATTGCTAGGTGCAGGCTTACTACACAGCTTCTTCATAATGAAGAAGAAGCTCTCGGAGCTTGATAAGGGAAGTGGCTCTTCCCCCTGCAGTCCCGGGGGAGAGTTTTCTTCCTGTTCATAAACTTTGCTCACAGATTCTTCTGTGATAAGATGCTGAGCTGAGGCCATGTATGAGAACTTCTGGCTTGTTCTCTTTTGCATTGCTGGGATGAGTGTGAATGTTCATAACTGTTAAACAGCTCTGTTCTCTAATAATATAAATTTGTTCTCTGGACTCTCCTCTGAACACAGAGATCTTTTAAGCTAAAGGTTTAGAAACTGGAATCACATGCTGTAAAAATAACCCTCAAAGAGAAGCCTGTAAAATGACCGGCTGTCTGAGCTCCTGTCCAGTAAATACATCCCTGTTTTCCCACACTGCATAAATATGGGTAAGGTGACTTTCAGCCAGAAGGGGCCGCTAGCACTTTCCTTTTCTCCCTCATGCAGGATAAAAGATTACAAAAGGCTAAGGCTTGGTCAGATTTCTTATTTTAACAAAGAGATGGAGGTTCTTATCTCATTTAAGTCAGCAGTGGGATTTTCTCCCCAAATCGAGCTCCAGTATTTGGGACAAATGCATGTTTTTATTTGGCACTGATCATAGAGCAAGAAGACCAAATGCCCCTGCCTGTTGTGCCACTGTGGTCAGCACCCCCCCACTCCCCCGCCTTTCCAGATCTCAATGGCCTGTGTACACATGTACATACAAATGCCGTATACACACCTCCCACTCAGGCATGTGCACGCCTAGATCCTTATGCATGTGCACAGGGAAAAAATACAAAAAGGATCACACTAAGAGGTTTCAATAGATAAATACACTGTCCAGTTTAAACCTTCTGGGTTTTACCTGTGTGCCTCTGCCACATGCGTACATTATGCCCCAGGTCATGGGTCATAGAGTGGCCTCCTGAATTGATTAGAAGGTACATCGGGCTGAAACCTCAGTCTCCTAGTTTCATCATGAGCCTTGTGGTGGTGGGGGCCTGTTTCTTTGGGTGAAGCCAGTGTTCTGCCTATTCCTTCCCTTTGCCTCTCTGGCTATTTCCTATTTACCTTATGCTGCAAGGCCTCCTCTGTGTTTCATTAACTTAATTCATCTGTACATAGCTCTTACTATGTGCCAGATGTTGGTCTAAGCACTTTACATGCATTGACTCAGTTAATCCTCCTGATAGCCTTATGAGGCTGAGGCAGATCTGTTATTATTATCCATTTTGTAGATAAGGAAACTAACACAGAGAGGTTGAGTAGCCTGTCCAGAGTTACACAGCTGGTGTGTGGTGGAACTAGGGTTTGAACCCCGGGCAGCCTGGATCCAGGCTCCATACTCTGTGCTCTTAGTCACTGCTGCGTTTTTGACAGCTTTCTTCAGGAACCAAGCAGGTGGGGGAGGGGGAGAAGGCTCTAGTCAGTTCTGCTGAAACCAGCATCTGAAGCTGAAAGTTCTACCTTAGGTCTAACCTTTGACCACCTCCAAGTCTCAGAGACACCTGCATTCTCTGCTGCAGCACTTCTCACCTTAAAATGTGAACGCCCACTGCCATGCTCTTCCCAGCTCTTTCCAGAGACTTTGCCTGCTTGGTCACTACTAATTTGTGCCTGGCATACAGTTGGTGCTTAATAGCCATTTCTTAACCAGATGGATAAATGAGAAATGGAATGACCTGAGGACAGTTGGGAAGTTGGCACCAAGGGGACTGGCCACTAATTCGTAGTGGGCGTGGGGTATGTGTCTACCACGACCCCCAGCTGTCTGGCTGGCATGGGTGACCAGGGAGGCAGTAGAACTGAGATGGGGATGAAGGAAAGGGATTATCTGGGGAAAGGTGATAGATCTGATCTTGGACTTAGCGAATACAATGGGCCTGTGGGACACCTCAGAGGAGGTATCCAGCTGGAATTTTGGGACTGGGGCTCAGAAGAAACATTGAGAGCACAGTGGCGGGGGGATCCTGGGAGATTTGAGATGTATAGATAAAGGAGGTTAATTGAGACAATGCTGGAAGAAGGCAGCAGCGGGATGGTGAGCACGCCCTTGCTCTGCATCTTGCTGCTCCCACAGGAGCTAAATGAGCAGAGGTGCCTGAGGCTGGCCCGAGCCTTCTGCCAAGGGCTTGGGAGCACGAGCCTTTGGGATGAGGGCATGGGCCTATGCTCTGCACTGCTGCAAGAAAGGAGAGCCCATGAGCTTCAGGGCTGGTGGGTACAAGAAAAGCGTCCCTGAGCTGACTGCACCTAGATATGAACACTGAGAGAATGCCTGAAATCATCACAGAGCCTCCCCAGGGAGGATGGGGCAATGAGTCAGGTCCCTCTTTTGAGCTCTTCTATCTACAAGAAGGTAATGAAGACAGGCACTCTCAGAGGAAAAAGATCCCAAATCCCTGCAGCTCTCAGCTTTACATGAGAATTCCAAAGCTGACATTGCCAGATTCACTGCAAAGGTTCTTTCAAGCAAAGGAGATGCCCAGACAGAGGGTCAGATTGACAGACAGAGCTGAGGGGTCTCCTTGCTTGCTCAGTGCAGAGCTGTGCTGAGCTAAGCCAGCCCTGTGGTGGGCATGTACCAGCTAGGTGACTTCAAGAGGTCAGTGGATCCCTTTCTTGAGAAGCATGTTGTTATAGGGGTGGGGTGGGGAGGGAGAGCCTGGCAGATTCTTCCCTCCATTCTTAATCTCCTTATTTAAAAAGAAAAAGTTAATGTATATTTATTTCTGAAGGGGGGGGGAGGGGCGGTGAAGGGGGAGACACAGAATCCAAAGCAGGCTCCAATCTCTGAGGTGTCAGCACAGAGCGCAACGCAGGGCCTGAACTCACGAACCGTGAGATCATGACCTGAGCCAAAGTCGGACACTTAACCAACTGAGCCACCCAGGTGCCCGTCTTAACTCCTTATTGACCCTCCACCTGAAGTTCTACATATCTCTGAACCCTCAATGTTTTGGGGGTTCCCTGATAAAGGCAAGATACTTCTGGGCATTTATGCCCCTTGGCAGCCCCCTAACCAAATGACTGGGAGAAGCAGTAACCGCTTCTCTGGCTCTGGGGCCGGGCTGCTATCTCTAAGTTTCCAGTGGCTTCTGAGCTTGGCTCCTTAGATGGTGGATGTCTATGTATGTGTATGGGGGTAGGGAGGGACAGCCATTGGCCAACCGTGGAGTTCCAGATCCCTTTCCCCTGGAGCTCCAACAACTTGGGCAGTGAGTTCTACCTCAGAAATAACCCCAACAGAGTCCCTGGCCATCCTTGCTTACCAGCTGGTAGAAGGTGACGTGAGGTCCCTCGGCATCATATAGGAACCACCAGGTGGCGGCAGCCACCGTGGCCAGGCCTACGTACACTGCAAGGAGGGCAGGAGGAAGCTGGCTATAGTGGATAGCTGTGGTTTTCTGGCATCCATTTCCCCTTCCTAAAAATGCCCTGAGTTTCTGTCAGGAAACCGCCCTCTCCCTCTCTGAGCCATGTGGTTTATAGCACCTACCCTTAGTGACAGTGGTGGGCCCTGATTGGCAATCAATATCTGCCACACCCCTGGCCATGGTGACTGGCTAGGAGATAAGCAGGTGGCCCAATGTGGGCCAAGAACAGACCTGAGACTTTGATTATATTACTGACGGATACTCTCTCTTCTGCTGAATTGGGGGTTGTAAGAGAGTAAACATGAGGGCTACAGCTGCAGCAGCCATCTTTCCATCTCAAGGAGCACCTGTCCGAGAATGGAGCTGAGGCAGAGCCAAAATAGGCCAGTGATACTGAGGCCTGGATCCAGCCATGCCTGAGGAATGCTCTAGTATTTTCCATTAGATGAGCCCACACAGCTTCCTTTGGCCTATGCCAGGCTGAGTCATACTGTCTGCAGTTTGCAAGGATCCCTGATAGAAGCTCTCAGGAAGCTCCTGAAACCCCACTGAGGGCTGGGGCCCCACTCACCTCCAATAGCCAGATATCGAAAAAACAGCCAGCCACTGATGAGGGCCTCACGAGGGTTCCGGGGCAGCTTCTCCATGATGTCCAGGTCTGGTGGGTTGAAACCCAGGGCTGTGGCAGGTAAGCCATCCGTCACCAGGTTCACCCAGAGCAGCTGCACAGGGATCAGGGCTTCCGGCAGGCCCAGAATTGCCGTGAGGAAGATGCTGGAACCAGGGTCAGAGGCTCTAGGGCCCAGCAACTGAAGAGCCCAGCTCCTACTCACACTCTAGACTGGGAAGCTCACCTACTGTCTTCACAGGAGCCCCACCTCACTTTTCTAGTTCTTATGTGTGCACACAAGTGAGACTTGCATATACATGGCTCTGCTTCACACTGGACCACTCGTGCCTCCTAATCTCAGCTCTGGAGGCTGGATGATTCTGCTCTTTAGGCCTCTCCTGTTTAGGCCAGAGCTCCTCTCTAGGGCATGTACACATGTGGACAATGCGTGCCTGAGCACATACAATTTGTTCGCAGACAGAAGTAAAAACAGCACAGGCCATACAATCGCACAAACACAAGCAAACACCTACATGCTTGCCCGGACAAGCAGAGGTGACAGAAGTCACATGTGTCCAAGCAAACATGTGCTCACCATCCCCCACAGGCATCTCTTACACGTGAACCTAAATGTGTACAAATTAGATGCTGGCACAAATCCTCCGTGCTTCTGCTTATGCCTCAAGATGCACAAGAGCACACATGCACATGGCTGCCCACACCTTTCATTCGGGTACACGCGCCATGTTTGCACACACCTGTGTGCACACACTCACACACACACGTGAACACGTTACTGCCCCAGAGCAGCGCTAGTTCTCCCATCTTGGCAACTGTGAGTGTGGGGATTATGGCTAGAGGGATGACAGGGACTTTTTAGGTATCTCCTTGGGGGCCGGGATGCACCAAGGCCTCTGGAAGAATGACAAGGCCCTGCCCTCCTTGAGATGAGGTCCTAGAAGGCCGCCTCCAGGGCAGGGCATGTGTTCCTCTATCCCTACAGCCCCATCCGAGGAACAGGCATTTCCCTTAGTGACCTAGAGCTGGTCCAGAGGGCTGGGAACAAGAAATGCAGGGCCTCACCAGACAACCTCGCCGACATTGGAGGAGATGAGGTAGCGGATGAATTGCTTCATGTTGTTGTAGATGGCCCGGCCCTCCTCCACTGCAGCCACAATTGAGGCAAAGTTGTCATCTGACAGCACCATCTCAGCTGCCGACTTGGCCACAGCTGTGCCGGAGCCCATGGCAATGCCAATCTCTGCTTTCTTCAGAGCCGGGGCATCATTCACCCCGTCTCCAGTCTAGGGGCCAAGGTAGGTAGGACCATGCCTGAGAAACTTCTCTTCCACCTCCTTGACTCCTCTCAACTAAGCCTATCCCTAAGCTCAGGGGATGTCCCCAAGGAAGCAGACAGCTGAACAAAACAAATGGTGAGGTTGAGAATGAGCTCAGAGATTGGGCTGGGGTATGAGGCTGAGGGGGAAGCCAAGCGTTGCAGACAAGGACAAATTTGAAGAGAAGGTCAATTCTAAGGTCAGAGAAGATGGTGAGGATGGACTTGGGGATGACAGTGGGTCACTGATGAGGATAGAGATGAAATTCAGGTTGGATGTGGTATAAAATACAAAGCTGAGGTTAAGGGCAAAGTTAAGGTTAAGTCAGGGATGAGGTCAAGGTTGTGACCCAGGCAAAGGATCAGGTGGGTGTTATAGTTAAGGTAAAGGCTGGAGCCAAGGTGAAGGTCAGGGTCACACTGGACTCAGACTCAAAATTAAAAACTAGACTAAGGCAAAGGTCAAGTCAAAGTCAAAGGCCAAATCAAGGTTATGGCCCACATCAGGAGTGATGTCACAGACAAGGTTGGAGTTGCAGTCAAGGTGAAGATTAGAGGCCACATAAAGTTGAGGTCTACAAAAAGTATTGGGTTGGAGGTCAAGGTCAATGTCAAGGATCAGGTGAGGGTGCAGGTCAAGACTGCAGCCCATTTAGGGCTGACTCAAAGTAAAAATCAGATTAAGATGGTCAAGGGGCGCCTGGGTGGCTCAGTTGGTTAAGCCTCCGGCTTCGGCTCAGGTCGTGATCTCCTGGTTTGTGAGTTCGAGCCCCACGTCAGGCTCTGTGCTGACAGCTCAGAGCCTGGAGCCTGCTTCGGATTTTTTGTCTCCCTCTCTCTCTGCCCGTCCCCTGCTCATGCTCTGTCTCTCTGTCTCTCAAAAATAAATAAACATTTTTAAAAAATTAAAAAAAAAAAAAGATTAAGATGGTCAAGTTCAAGGTCAGGGACCAAGTCAATATGAAGGTCAAAAATAAAGTCAAGAACCAGATTATAATTATGGTCAAGTCAAGATTGGTGCCCAGCTCAGTATCAAGGTCAAGACTGGATCACAGGTCAGCATTAAAGTAAAGAACTGGGGGCTGGAGGTCAACAGAGGCCAGGTCAGGGGTGAGACTGGGTTCAAGAGTCAGCTGAGTGTTGATGAATAGGTTAGTAATCAAGAATGAGACAAAACAAAAACTGGGCCCAAACAAAATGTCCATCGAAAGGTGAATGGATAAGTAAACTGACTCACAGTGGAATGCTACTCAATGCTTAAAAAAAAAAAAAAAAAAGCAATCATCTACTGATACCCAAAGCCACATGGATATATTTCAAAACAAAGAAGCCACACACAAGAATACATACTATATGATTCCATTCATGTGAAAATCTAGGACAGACAATCTATGGTGGAAAAATGGCCTGTTGTGGGACAGGGTCCTGATGGGGAAGGTGCATGAGGGAACTTCATGTCTCCATGGTAATATTCCTTATCTTGATAAGAGTTTGGATGACACCCAAAGGTGTGTCTGCATTTATCAAAACATGTCAAATGAATGCTATGCTTAAGACTTGTGCATTTCATTGCATGTTAGTTTTACCTCAAAAAGGAAAAAAAATAGAACCACAAAGAAATGCTGCTCTCTAGATAGAGTATGCATTCTAAATTATGTGAGGGTGAAGTGTACTGATGCCTGCAATTTACTTTGAAATTTACTTAAGAAAAGCTGGATTGAGGATGGATAGATGGATAGGTATGTGCAAAGCAAATATAACAGAACGTTACTTGTAGAATCTAGATCGCGGATATTATAGATGTTTACTAAAAAACTATTTTAATTTCTTTTTGTGTTTGAGACTTTTTGTAATAAAATGCCGAAAAAATAAGAATGAAGCAGGGGCAGATGTTGTACGGGTTGCTCTTTCCAAGCTCTATGGTCAGTGACCCTCCTCCCCCTCCCAACTCCTCACCACCTCCACTAGGCTCCCATCTTGTGGCCTCACCATGGCGGTGATCTCATTGAAGGACTGTAGGTTCTCCACAATTCGGGACTTGTGTGCAGGTTCCACACGGGCAAAGCAGCACGCTGTGCGGCAGGCCTGGCGTTGCTGCTCAGGGCTGAGGTCATCGAATTCGCGACCCGTGTAGGCCTTGCCCACCACATCCTCTGTGTCCTTGAAGATGCCAAGCCGGCGGCAGATGGCCACAGCTGTGCCTTTGTTGTCCCCTGTGATCATGACCACACGGATGCCGGCCTGGTGGCAGCGTGCGATGCAAGCAGCCACCTCGGGCCTTGGAGGGTCCAGCATGCCCACGCAGCCCACAAAAGTCAGGTCCATCTGTAGGGAGGGCGCAGATGCAAGTGGGGCCTGGGCCCACGCTCAAGCTGCTACCTGCCCGGCCCTGGCAGAGAGACACGTGGCTCCCAGCCCTGGGCCCTGCCCTGGCACGCACCTCGTACTGCGCAAATTTGCTGCAGTCTTCCAGCTGCATGTCCTCCTTCCTTGGGGGTGCATCCCGAGTGGCCAGTGCCAGGCAACGCAGCGTGTCTGAGCCGGAGCCCCAATCCCGGATCTTGGCGAGGATCTGCTCCCTGGAGGTGGCGTTCAGGGGTACTGTGCGGCTTCCCACTCGGACTGAGCTGCAGCGCTCGATCACACTCTCAGGAGCCCCCTGCGTCACGGGGGAGGGGAGAGGTAACTCTGTCAGTTAGGACCCCTCCTTTCCCTCTTGCCCAACAGAGGAAGTTGAGGCCCAGAAATGGGAAAAGGCCATCCAAGGGGACACACAGCAAGGCATGGACCAGAATCCATTCTCTGGAAGCTCAGATTGGAAACCAAGGGGGCCCCACTGGGAGAAACCCAAAAGGAATGGGGGGTAGTGGCTGCCCGTGGGGAGACCCCCTCCCCCCACCAATCCAGAGCTGAGAAGGTCTGCTACAGCATCTGGGGCAGGGGGTGGGAATAGGATTGGCAGTCCTCCTACATGCCCTGTTTCCCTGCCAACCTGGTGCTACCAGGATCCCAATTCTGTAGGGGGGTTCAGCAACGGGAAGCAGGCTGAGCCCTGCCTGGGGACCAGAGACACAGCCACGCTGAGGGGTGGTGGGTGTGGCCCTGGGAAAATGTGACAGGGGTGACAGGCTCCTCAGTAGCCTTGGGGTCTCACCTTGGGTCTCACCCCGGGCCTGGGAATAGCTTCTGAGCCCTTCGTCATACCTTCTCCCTCTCCCCAAAGGAGAGGAGAGTTTTCAAAGTGGCTAAGTTTTCAAAGTAGCCTGAGATCCCAATACAGAAGCCTTTTCATTTCAAAAGAAGTTAAAACTTCCACTTCAGCATGAAGTTAGGGCTGTGATTCCTACGTCAGGTTGAAAAGCAGTGACAGTAACAGTGCTATGGGCAGAAGTCTGGATGGGAGACTTCCCTCTCTAGGACTCAGCTGCCAAAACATGAAGCACCAAAGATGGGCACCAACTACCTCAATGCCCCTCATCAGAGGTGAAAGGCTTCCGAGACCTTCCAGCTTGATCCTGCCATTTGGATGGGGAGACTGAGGCCCATGGAGGAGCAAAGGTGACCCCAAGGTCATGTGGTGAGGCAGTGCCTCTCAGCCCAGAGCTGCGACCATGGTGAGGGGCAGGCCTTGGTGCCTAGCCCTGCCTTTATCTCCACCAAGACCAGATCCTGCTCCCAGTGCCCCACGGCAGGCTGACCACCCTCGTTCTGGATCCGCTGCTTTGACCGTGGGCCTCACAGCTCCCTTGGTCTCCCACAGCTGCAGTCACTGGCTCTTTAGAACACTGGAGATCGGATCTCCCAGGGACTCCACATGGGCAGCGGCCCTAGGCCAGTTAGGCAGGCCCCACCTTCACAAACATCTTGCTGCCCTGGGCTGCCAGGCCAGGGCGAGTGGGCGTGCAGTACACTGACATGGACTTCCGGTCCCGGGAGAACTCCAAAGTAAACTCCTTCCGCATCAGCTGCTTGATGACCTACGGGGCCCAGGAGGGTCAGGATGTGAGAGGCAGAGCCAGCAAGTCTCACTGCTTTCTTTCCAGCTGTCCGATCCTACGAAGAGCCTCCTGCTCCCTGTGGGATGGTGCCTATCCTCCTCTGAGCCTGGCATTGGAAGCCCCCATCTCCCTCTCCAGCCTGAGAAATGCCAAAAGGTTGCCACTTCCTGACCATGCTGTGTACTTCCCAACTCTGAATCCTCGCCCACACTCAGTCTTTTCCTCTCTTTTCTTCTTAGCGAAGTCTTACTAGCGTCTGAAGTCCCTCCTCCTCCCAGAAGCCTCCCAAGATTTCGCCTTCCTCTCTCCCTTCTCTAGATGCCCAGAAGCCCCCGCTATGAGGCCTGTGGCCAGAGCTCTCACTCTACTCACCGCATTGCAGGCACTGGCTCGTTCCACTCGGGACAGGGCCTGGAGGTTGGTGTCAAACACGTTCATTTTCTCCACCAGGCAAGTCAGGGCTGTCTCCGTGGCCTCTCCCACCTTCTCATATACGCCCTTAGCCTGGTGGGGCCCAGAGTACAGGGCGTGAAGAGCAGGAAAGCCTCCAGTGGACCCCCAAGCCTCACCTCCCACTCACTCCCTGACCCCTAGAGCTCCCTTGGCCAGTTACCTTAAACCTCCTTTGCATCAGGCCTCTGGACCCTTCCCAGCCCAGCTGACATGAGGTCTGGGTAGCATCCGACACTGATGCTTCCCTTCCCTTCTGACCCTTCCCTGACATCAGTGAACATGTGTTCTCCCGGCCGTCTACCTCATGCTCTGCATGCTCCCAGCCTCCTTCCCCAGATTCCTCTTTCTAAACCCTGCTGTCCGGTCCCTGCTTCTCCCCTCCCATCTTCTCTCCCTGAGGCCTCCTACGCTCCCTGCTGCCCCCACCTTTCATGTGCTTGAATTCCAGTGCCCAGCCTGGCAGCGACCTTTCCCCTGAACTCCAAGCTGCCTGTTGGACTTGGTTCCTTACTGACCCTCAGGCCACCTCCCCTTCCCCCTGTATTTGCCATTCCAGTGACATTCCCAGCCCGGACACCAACCAGGAGCTATCCTCCGACTCGTTCACCTAACCAGTCACCAAGTCCCAGGAGTTTCGTTCCTAATTCTCTCTCCAACCTATGCCTTCTCCCCTTTCCCTGAAGCCCCAGCCAGCAACTCTCCGACCTGGAGGACCACACAGGACTTCCTGAATCCAGTCTTGCCCTATCTGTTCCATCCTTCACATAGAAGCCTGATCTTTCGTAAATGCAGACCTGACCATTATCACTCTCCTGCTCAAAACCCTTTGGTGGCTCACTATTGTCCTCAGCTCGTTATGGGACCTGACTTGGTGTGGTCAAGTCCTTCCCTCAGGTAGGAGTGTCTTCCTGCATGTTCCATTCTACTGCTCCAGCTGCAGTCAAGGGCATTCAATGCCTGCATCACATCAGGCTGCTCCTGACCTATGGGCCTTTTTCGGGCTGTGCCTTCTACTTTAAACACCCTCCCTAGCCCTGCTCCCCTAATTTCTTCCTCTAGGCACCCTGGCACTACAGTCCCTTACATTACAGTCCCCCACAGTCCAAGAGCCCTAAGGCACTTAGGGCACTGGTTCTAAAGCCAGTCTGAGGAAGGAATGGCAGTGGGGGGTTGTGCAGGGGTGGCAGTGCCCCTGGGGTGTGGCACTCCAAAGGGTAAGGGACTGCCAATCCTGGGAGTTCTGAGACTCAGAGAAGCGTCTGTCCTGGGCACCTGGATACTAGGGAGGTCACGAAAGGGAGCTGGGGCCCACCTCATTGTAGTCCAGCGCTGAGTCGTTGCACAGGGCACAGATTGTCGCCAGCTCCACCAGCCCATCGAACTGCCCACAGCGCACGAGCTGCTCCGCCTGCCTCCTGTGGGGCTGGGTCTCAGTACCGGGGCATTTAGCCCGGCCCCTGGGAGGCGCACAGCTTCTTGATCCCGCCCCCAGGAAGCCTCGCCCACTGACGACTCTCGGAGCCGTCCGTCCGGTGTAGCCCAGCTCACCAGGAAACCACGCCCACCCACTCTCCCTCGCCCAGCACTCACACTTCGCCCTCCGGGGCGTAAGTGGTGCCGGAGATGGTGAACTCGTGCAAACGGCAGGAGCTTGCTTCAGCTTCGGCTACCACGAACATCTGGGGAGCGGAGAAGCATGCTCAGGCAAGCCCTCACCTCTCTCCTCCTTGGGCAACCGGTCTGAATAAAGCCTGATACCAGGGTGGGGTTCTCTGGGCCCCAGAAAAGCCACTGGCCTTCCCTCTTGCCAAGGTCTGAGATACAGTGTTAAGGGTAGGGTTCAGGCTGAGGCAGGGCCCCTGCTCTGGACCCCTGACGGGTTTATGGCTGGTTCTTCAATGTTCTGGAAGGAGCGGCAGAAAGCCTGGGTCCTTGCCCATTTTGTTATGTGATTCCTGGCTGAGAACCTGAGCATTAGTTTCTCCACCGGTAACACGAGAAGAGAGTGGGGTCACACTAGAGCTGCCCCTCTCTTCCCTTTGAAAGGATGAGTTCCTGGCCCCCCCGAGGGAGGAAACCCACGGCCTGCTCTGAGGCAGAGACCCTCCTGCCCAAAGGTGTTCCCAGAGAGTGTGCTCTTAGGCCTGCCGGGTCACCCGGCCCCTACCTGTGCACTTCAGGGTCAGGGGGTTCACCCCTCCCAGGGCAGCCCATTTTCTTGTCTGTCAGCCAGCTCTGCCAGGGAGAGCTCTTGCTTTCTGGAAACTGCTTTGCCGTACATTCCCAAGCCAATGGCCAGCTCAGCACCCAGGAGATGCTCACTAAATGCCCCTTCCTTTGAGCTCTCCTCCCTGCTCCTAGGGGGCAGCCCTCCAGCCAGCATAACTCTTGAGAAGTCGTTTCTCTGCTCCTTGTCCAGCATGTACGGCCTCTACAACTTCCCCATAGTGTGTTTTTCAAATCTTTATTTCAGTTAAGGAACCCTCTGTTCAAATGAAGTCCTACTAGAGATTTTAAAGGTCAGGGGCCTCAGGATATAAAGCTTGCTGGTGCCCCTTCCCCTGTGACAACCTCTGACGGGCTTCAAGTTCTCGGATACAGAGCCTGAGTTTCCCAGTGGGCAGATTATGGAGCAGAGGTGAGAGAAGGGGGATGGGAGAATCTGAGAGGGGTGGGAAGCCCACAACCTGCACCATTACCCCACCCACCCCTCTGCCCCATGGGCCTGCTGGAGTCTCAGCCAGAATCCCTGGAGCATGCAGGCAGCAGGCCCAGGATCTGGGACTGAGTGCCAGGAAATGAATAATTCCTGCCCTGGCCCTTCCCAGGTCACTGGAGCTGACATATCTGGTGACAGGCGTTGACTGCAGAGTCACAGTGGAGCAGGACAGAACCTGGCTCAGATGCCAAGGCTGTACTTGACCCCCTCCCGTGTCCTTTATGGTTGTCTACCAAAGCTTGCAAACCCAAACTGCAGGTGAAGAAACTGAGCTTCATAGGCAATGACCTGCCACAGTGATATGTGGGTCCTAGTGACACGTGTCCAGCCAGACTTAGCTGCTCTGCCCCGGGAAAACCTGGATCTGCTCCCCACCATGGGGCAGCCCACAGGCTCTCTCCTCCATCCGCTGCCAAAGAGCAGTCAAGGGGCAGCCCAAAGAGGGAATTCGGCCAGCTGAACGCCACACGGCAACACCGGTGGGGCCCCAAGCTGGCCGCAACCACTCACCCGGCAGACAGACATCTGATTGGTGGTGAGTGTGCCTGTCTTGTCGGAGCAGATGACCGAGGTGCAGCCCAGCGTCTCCACAGAGGGCAGACTCCGCACAATGGCATTCTTGCGTGCCATGCGCCGTGTGCCCAGAGCCAGGCATGTAGTGATAACAGCTGGGAGGCCCTCAGGGATGGCAGCCACAGCCAGAGCCACGGCAATCTTGAAGTAGTAGACGGCACCACGAAGCCAGGAGCCACCATGGGCTGGGTCAGCGAAGTGGCTGATGTTGATGACCCACACGGCCACACAGATCACAGAGATGGCACGGGACAGCTGCCGCCCGAACTCATCCAGCTTGTGCTGCAGCGGTGTCCGCTCTGGCTCCACTGCCGCCATCTGACTCCGGATCTTACCCAGCTCTGTGTGCAGGCCTGTGGCCACTGCCACCCCCAGTGCCTTGCCCGATGCGATGTTGGTACCCTGGCCAAGGGAGAGGTGAGAAGGGCTGCTTAGCACCCTGGTTAGGGCTGAGGACCCCTGACTCCTTCGGGCTGGCGTAAGGTGCTTATCCCCCTACTAGGCTTTTTGTCTCCGTGTCACTTAGTGCTCTCAGACTTATGCAGCTATGTAGGACCAAGCTATCGCTGTCATCTTGATGACAGTGTCAGCTCTATGAAGGCAAGGGCTTGGTTCAGCACCACGTCCCCAGTGACTAGCATGGGGAAGCACCAGGCCAATATTGACGATAGGATCAACCAGCACAGCACAACATCAATCCCCCAAAATGTGATTCATAAAAAGCCAATGTGGCCATGTAGGAGTGCCAAAGCTGACTGTGATCCTAGGTAAATAATCTGTAAATATTTACTGAAGAATCCAGAAAACAAGTTTACGTCCATCCACTCCCAGGGCCCTGGTAAAATCCTTAAGTCCTGATGTAAAGGCTAGCTAGCCTTGAGCCTCTGTGTCCTCTTTGATAAAATGGTCCCACAAAGGAGCTTCTCTGAGGGGGCTAATAACCCGGTACCCCTTCAGACAGGTGTCCTGGGCTGAGGCTGGAGAAAAGGTAGGTGCCAGTAGCAACCTCAGTTTCTTTTCTCTTGTCCTGAGCAATGCAGCTTCTACTCTCCCATCCCCCTGTCCCCACAGTTTGCAGGCCCTTCAGCTAAGGAAATGACCTGCAGTTAGCCAGAGCGTGCACCTCAGAAGGCTGCTTAGTGACAGCTGCTGATGCTGGAGCATGCCTTGTAAAGTCCCTCCCCACCTCAAAGCAGCTTGTCCAAGGCTTCCATGCATCTAGGCAGGCAGTTCTTAAGAACTCGGAGCAAATGTGTTCTCCATTTCTGTTCACTTCTGGGGAAGTCTTCTAGCCCTATAACTTGGTGCCCTGGGACATGGCCAAATGGCCTGACCTATCGTGGCTTCTGTGTTCAGCTTCTGGCTGTTTCTGGGTGGCCTGTAACCTTCGCTGGTTAAGTACCTCTGAGGCCACAGGGCCATATCATTCCCACCATGGCTGAACCCACCACCCTCCCTGAAAAGAACCACCGGGCCCTGGCATCTTGCCTTAGGGGGTCAGTTTTCCCATCTGAGATATGAACTGTTTCTGCCATACTCCACCACTTTGGCAACCATCTTCTCTCTAGAGGCGTCTCCACTGGGAAAGTATAGGCTAGCTCTGTCCCTCTATAGATTAAGGCAGGGTAAAGCCTAGCAGGTAGGAGGAAAATCTCTGGACTCCGAGCGTCTGAGTTCACATCCCAGCTCTGCCATTCACTGGCTGTGTGACCTTGGGCAGTTTACTTACCCTCTCTATGCCTGTTTCCTTGCTGGAAAATGTGAAGAATAAGAGCACTCATTTCAAAAGCAGTGTGAGGAATAAATACACGTAAAGGGCTTAGAATAGTGCCAGGCACACAGCCTTCAGTAAACACAAGCTATCACTAATACCATAAATTTGTACATATTGTCAATAATCGATGAAGTTCTTTTTGTAGGGCTTTAACTGATTCATCTAAATGTTACTGTTTTTATTAGCAGTGTCCAGCCATCCCAGGGACTTACAGAGAATAGCATGTTCTTCTTGTCCTGGTTCACAGCTCTGGGATCCAGGATAGCATCTGTGTGTTTGGTCACAGACACGGATTCACCTGGTTGTGGAATCAGAAATGAGAAGCCTTATGTGAAGACACCCCCACCCCCTGACCTAGCCCCTGCTCAGCCCCAGCCTCCAGGCCTCACCTGTCAGGATGGACTGGTCCACTCTCAGAGTGGTGGACTTGATCTCGAGGAGGCGGAGGTCAGCGGGCACTTTGTCTCCCACTGTGGGGAGAGACTTGGCTGAGTGTGGCTTTAGGCACCACCCCCTAGCAAAGCCAGGAGAGCTGCCAGGAACCAAGGCTGGGGCTGAGAGGCAAGGGCCTGAGCTGTGATCCCTGAGATAGGTGCTGCTCCCTGGCCTACAGTCTCCATATCTGTCCAATGGGGTTTTGGCCAAAAAGCTTTGGAGGGATCCAGCAGCCACCCCGCTCTGTGTATACAGCCAGAAAGATGGGGACAAAGGGAGGGATGGGCTCGCCAGCATCACATAATGAAAAGAGGCCCCTAGTGTACCTGCTACTTCCACGATGTCTCCAGGGACGATGTCCCGGGCGCGGATCCTCTGCACGCCCTTGCGGTCCGAGCGGATCACCTTACCCATCTCAGGCTCATACTCTTTCAGGGCCTCAATGGCACTCTCAGCATTGCGTTCCTGCAGAATACGAGGCAGGTAGGTGGTCTGTCCCCACTGGCCCTACCTGGCTGACCCCTTGTAATGACACCCTTGGGGCCTGGGATACAGCTAGAAGCAGAAGGACCTGCAGCAGGACTCTAACACCAAGTGGCGGTCACATCCAGCAGCTGGGACACCCCAGGGTCCAGCCCACCTCTACCTCCCACCTGCCATACGCCCACGATGGCATTGGCCACGAGGATCAGCATGATGACCAGAGGCTCCACGAAGGCTGTTGTGGTCTCCTCGCCCTCCTCAAAACAGGCCAGGACCTATGGAGTGAGAGTTGGTGAGCTGGGGCTACGCTGTGTGCCGGGGTCTGCTCACCGTTTCCTTCACACCCCGGATCTCCTGTCTGCTCTCCTGTTTTGGGAGAGATCCCCCCAGGGCGCCCTGGGCTTGGAGAGGGCTGCTCTGAGGCTCTGGCTTAGAACACTCAGCTCTTGCAGTTAGTGACTGTCATGGCCCACATCCCACCCAGCCGACTTTCAGGACAAGGGGCGGTTATACAGCTGCCAGCCTGCCCAGCTGTGGTTCTCCAAGTGTGATGCCAGACTGGCAGCAGTAGCACCATCTGGGAACTTGTTAGAAATGCAATTCTCAGGGTCCATCTCAGTTCCCCTGAGTCAGAAAGTCTGGGGTGAGGCCCCAACAGTCTATGTTTGAACAAACCCAGCTAATCCCATTGCGGACTAATGCCTGAAGTCCACTGGCCAGAGAAGCATAATTTCAGTCAGAGTCCAGGCCTGGAGGCAAAAGACCTGATTAAAGTCCCATTCCCACCTCTTGGCCCAAGTGGGTACTTGTTACTCCCCTCCACGGGTCTCAGTGTGTCCATCTGTACTATAGAGGAGTATCAGCACCCTTTTGGCTAAGCTGTTGTAGGCACCTGCATAGATAGGGTTTTTTTTCTCTGGAGGAGTCCTCAGTTTCTACAAGGACAGTTGCCAGGAAGGCCAGATACAGCTGGCTGGGCCCCCGCTGCCCCGCACTCCATGTTACCTACATGAGGTCTCCTCCCCAGGCCCTGCTGGGCACAGGGCCAAGAGCAGGAACTGTGTCCACTCCCAGGGGGCCATTTCCCTGCATTACCCTTGGGTTTCTGCTGCTCAGCCATCAGTGACAATCACCGTCCCCCCCCCTCCCCACAGCTCCACCCTGGGCCCCTGATCCTACAGGTCCAGGAGGGTTTCAGGCAGTAAAAATAGCAGAAGAGTAAAGGGAGAAGCAGCCACAGAGAAGCTGTAAGAGGTTAAGGTCCAAATTCTTCTGTGGGGCATTGGGAACCATGGAAAGGGCTCTCCACCACCAGGGATAATTTGGCAACATAGGGAGACTTTTTTTTTAATGTTTTATTTATTTATTTTGAGAGACAGCACATGTGTGCACTCATGCATGCGCATGAAGGGGGGAGGGGCAGAGAGAGAGAGAGAGAGAGAGAGAAAGAATCCCAAGCAGGCTCTGTCCTGTCAGCACAGAGCCCAATACGGGGCTTGATCCCATGAGCCTGTGACATCATGACTTGAGCTGAAACCAAGAGTCAGACGCTTAACCAACTGAGCCACCTAGGTACCGCGAGAGACATCTGATTGTCACAACTGGGGAGTACCACTGGGGAGGCAGGCTTTGAGGCAAGCTGAAGTCTGAGCAAGGCAAGAGGTATGTAGGGGTCCAGGGATGCCCATGGCTAAGAAGACAGACCTGGGATTCAGAGCCTGGGCCTCTGAGCACTGCCCCAACCTGGCCTTCCCTTCCGGGAAGACTGATGCTGTGGGACAGGGGCCTTACTTACGAAGGAGACCAGGGCAGCCAACAGCAGGATGCGCACCAGGAGGTCTTCAAACTGCTCCAGCACCAGCTCCCACAGGGACTTCCCTGAGAACCGGAGTACTAGGTGAAGCCTGGATTCCTTACCAAGTGACTTGCCCCCATTCAGAGCTGGGACCGCCTCAGAGACCACCTGGCCCACTCCCTCCATACCACTTAAAGACTGAGAGCCTGAGGCCCTACAGGCACAGGTGGGTGATACTGGTGGGGGGGGGGGGCTCGGCAAAGCCTCACTCTGTTGGGGAGAGGGAAGGCTACAACCTGACAGTGAATGGCCCAAGAATGTTGCCTGGTGGCCTTGCAGCCCACCCTGGCCCAAGCCTTACCTTCCTCAGTTGGGAGCTCTGTGGGATCCAGGCAGTCACAGGAGCCATGAGGAGACAAGAGACAATCGGGTTATGCAGTGGGGCCATGGAGGAGTCTCAGCAGTCCCTCCCCACTATGCCTACCCAGACCACCATGATGGTCGAGAGATATCCCCACAGCTCTCTGAGGTCACAGAATGGATGGTCTGAGCACAGAGGCTTCCATTGCTCCCCTCGCTTCACCCCACTCTGGTTGAGGAAGATCTGGTATGGCATGGTATGGCATGGCTCACCTTGGGACATGGGTCCTTCTAGACCCTCCTCCACTGCAGAGAGAAACTGAGCAAACTGTTGAAGAGAAGGGACCCCAAAGGTCACCAGTGAGTTGATAGCTCCCCTGCACTGCTCTTTCTCAGACGTCTGCCCAATCCTGTTCAATGTCCTCTATGGCCATGGCAAGGTAGCCCCTCCCTCAAATTTAAATGAATGAAAATTAAGTAAAATTTAAAATTTTACTTGATTTTAGCTCAGGCTACTTCTGACTTACCTGCTCCCCCGGGAGTACTTGGACAAGGTCTATAGCACAGCCAGCCTGCTGAGTCCCCCATACCTGGGGGTTCCCTTGGACACAACCTCAGCAGCCAGCACCCCAGGCACCCTGCCATGGTTAAGTTCCTAGAGGCCGAGTCTCACCTTGTCCCCCCCCCCCCCCCCCCCCCC